>NW_018226858.1:146600-158856 GCF_001263595.1 Phalaenopsis equestris
ACAGAGTTATATATCACTGTGTGTGTGCCGCAAGCCTTGGCCTGTTGGTGGCGGGGTCACTGCAAGTCTCCTCAGGTTAAGAGTTCGATCTCACCGTAGCGCGGGACTCTGGAATTTTAGGCACATGGCACGGGCTCCCATCATGAGGCCAAAAAGCGCATGTGTTTGTAAATCTATCAGAAATAAAAATCCTTTATGTAATATGTAGTGGTGATAATATACAGTGAATAATGATGAAGATATAAAATGACGAGTTATTGCATTAATAAAAATATTACTACCAATGCTGTCTGAAAAGAAAAAATCAGCATAAGAACATTTCTACAGTCAATGTAAAAGAAAACTAGTAGAAAACGTTGAAATATCAATAAAAGTAAAACCTTAAAAGGTTACAACACCTCAAATTCAACGCTCATAAGAAGTCGCTCACGCTTTGTTGAAAATATCACAAATTGCAACTTTTAGGAGTAATGCATATAGGGGGAAAAAAAAAGAGCTAGCAAACAAATGCTAAAAAAAGGCATGAATAATTACGTTAGTGGGATAACGATCTATTTTCAAAAGAATGGAGCATACTTTCAGATCTCCAAAACCTTTCTTTATCTTTCATATCGCCCTTCATACAACTTTAAGCTTGGCCCAAAAGTTAGATGAAGATATGGACCTGTCTCGGTTAAATTTTGGTAGGGTAGATGGAGTAAGCTTTCAGCCATATGATTTTAGAGAAATTTACATACATACCACACAATTCTTATGAATTTACATCCTTAACATCTGTAGTTTGATATTCACACTCGTAACACTTCAATTTCATAAACCTATACATAAAATGAAATAATTCACTTTTACAAAGACAATGATGGTGGTATTTTTTATATGAAGCTAAAGATTTAAGTTGTATGCATGTAAATATGAATGTTTAGGCGTTAGATATGTAAATAAATTAGATGTATGTAGATGCCCCTTGATTTTAAAGGTAATTTTGTTAATCTCTTGGAGGATCTTGGTCTGCAAGACCAAGAAAATTGGATTGGAGTTTTAGTCAAAGCAAGGATAAGAAGACTGACACGGGAGCATCCTCCCCTCCAAAGTCATGGGATCCGGGATCCAGGATCCCATCCCGGATCCCATGACACCTGATCGCAGGAATTATGCGATTGGAATCACGAAAACTATAGTTCAGCAACCCTGGGAAGCCTGAATAAGAACTTTTCGTCCAGAAAGGAATATCTGCGAGAATCCATGCTATTTTGACTAGTTTTTGTTGCTTTTTTTTTCCACTAATTTGGGCTCTATTCTTTTAGGAATCTATCTGTGTTGTTTTTTTCTATTGGAGGGACTTTTGTTTTGTTTGTGAGTTTTTGAGTGTGTAAAACCTGATTTCTACCTTAATGAACTACTGTATATTTTTCCTTTTGCATTAGCCTGTAGCTTGTGCAGCAACAGGTGAGGAACCTCTTCAACATCCGTGCCTCATTATTTCGACGCTTTTTGTGCTGTTTTGAGCCAAGACAGCTGTTAAATGCGCTGGACATGCTGCCCAACAATAGATTTTATCTCCTCCTCCCTTCCAAACGTCGTCAAACTCTTATTACATTCCCTCACTATTCCACAACCACTTTCCTACTAAATCTACTTCCTAAATGCCTTCTAGGAGCCCTAGAATGATATCATCTGGTATCAGAGCCCAACAACAAAAATTTTAGGGATTTGTCATTCCTCCGCCTATCCAAAATTTCACATAACTTAAATCATCGACCAACTCAATACTCTAGCCACAATTCCCATAATTTGTAGTCCTAAGTCTGAAATTTTCAAAATTTAATTTTCCTACCTTCACTAAAATTTCGCTGCAATCCTACATCCATCGGAAACATGATCATGAGAAAAGGAGGTTATGCCGCCTAGGAGAAATCTCCAAAGAGGGGTCCACGAGTTTACCATGAGGATATGCATCGGAAAATCCTCCAAATAAAGCAAAGGCTTATCACCTTTTAGAGAAGACAATCCAACAAAATCACCTATATCCATTACAGTGGTCGCTAAATCGAGAGGAAGAAGTGAATCCCATCCACCACACAACTTTTAGTGATGAAAAAACAATACCCGACGATTTGAAGTTAAATATCATGGTAGAAACCAAAATGTTGGACTGAAGATTTGACTTGTGTGAAGGTCGCATGGATCCAAACAAATTCATTGAGTGGCTCCAGACAATAGAACGGGTCTTTAAATATAAGGATATTCCAACTAAAAAAAGGGTTAGGCTAGCAACTACTGAGTTAAGGAAGGATGCTTCTTTATGATGAGAGAACTTGATGCATCTTCGACAGCGAGAAGGGAAGACTAAAATTACTACCTGGTGCAAGATGAAATGTAAGATACAACACAAATATCTTTTCTTGTATTACCAACAAGATAGTTCATAAGACTCTAGAGATATTCTTCTATGGAGGAGAACACGGCTGAGTTCAAGCATCTTATATTGAAATGAGAACACCCTAACTCGATATATGGGAGTATTGAGACCTTCCATTAGCAACATAGTACAGTTACAACCATATTGAACATTATAAGATGTTAAAACCTAGTTTTGAAGATGGAGAAACATCATCACCACATACCGGCACCTCTTACAGACAGAGTTCAACCCCGGGATCAAATAACAAGAGTACACTCAGTGGAGCATCCTAAAAAACCCCACTTGAGGATAGATCAATCCAATGTGGAGAAAAGGTGGAGCCCACCAGCACTACCAAATATATCCCTGTCACTAAATGTTTCAATATCACGAGTTTGGGCATGTGGCGTCCAAATGCCTAAACAAGAGAACGATCTCTTTCACTGAGTAGAGTTTTTGAATGAATGGACAGTAACATAAGAGAAAATGAAGAAATCAGAGTGAAGCCTCAACTTCCAACTAACGAGGGAGAGATATTAGTGATTCAAGCTGAGCCTAAAACGGAGTTCACAACATAATTAAAGTTAATTGTCCTAGAAGATAGTGAGTCTAAGTGACTGGTGCTCGAAAAGGACAAATCTTGTTGAGAGAGTTGTTGGATATCATGCTGACACTTTACCTCATGGATAACTACCATTGAGATCGTAGATCTCATTCCGGAGTTTTTTCTGCCAAACAAACTTGCCTACGAGATGAGAACATTTGAGTATGAAAAATTGCCATGTTACACACTTGATGGATAGAGATTTGATTCATGGGAGTACAAGTCCAAATGCACTTTAACTTTGATTATGCCAATGAAAAATAATTTTTTATTCCATCAGGACGTACTTGGGAAGGGCGTGTGAGTTTTAAGGTTGTCTTGGGTAGAGGTGAGCATAGACTTTGTAGTGGGGCTCTCTCAGCTATAGCAGTGCAACGACTTTGTTATGGTAGTAGAATGATTCCAAATACTTCTTGAGAAGAAGACAAAGCTCCTACTTGGGATAATGACGTGGAAGCATCCGTCAAATTCACAAAATTGAGGATCCAGTGACTCCCAATCGTGGGAATTACATAACTGGAATCGCAAAAAATGGGAGTTCCACGACCCTAGGAAGGACGAATAGGAACTTTTCGTCCGGTTGGAAATATTCACAGAAATCTTTGCTATTTTGACTTGTTCCCTTCATTTTTTTTTTCTAATGTGTTTTTTTCTATTAGAAACCAATTTATGTGTTGGTTTTTTTTCTTTCAGTTGGAGGAACTTATATTGTGAATTTTGGATATTGTCATATCTGATTTCTACCCTAATGGGCCCTACTGGAGTGTTGTATCATTTTCTCTTTGCAAGTTGTGTGTATGTAGCATGTGCAAATGCAGGTGATGACTCTCCTCGATATTCACACCTCATTATTTCGACATTATCTTTATTTTTTTTCAGCTGGGACAGCAGCTGGATACGCCGGATCTGCTGCCCGACAGGAGATTCTATCACGTCGCCCCTTCCAAATGCTATCAAACTCACATATTTCATTCTCTCGGAATTCCACAACCACTTTCCCACTAAATCGCCTTCCTAAATAGCTTCTAGGAGCTCAGAAACGGTATCAAAGATAACAGGATGTAAATCTAGGGTATGATTGTAGTCACATTCCTTAATGAGCTGTAGCTTGAAAAGATATTCCATTGCAGCTTTGACTTAATCTTGTTCCTGAAAACTCCAAGTTAAAGAGAGAATATGAAAGATCCAGTTTCCAACCAATACTTCAGAAAGAGGGCACAACAATGTGGAAAACAGAGCGAGAGAGAGAGAGAGAGAGAGAGAGAGAGAGAGAGAGAGAGAGAGAGAGAGAGAGAGAGAGAGAGAGAGAGGGATATATTGCATTAGAAAGAAGGTTTGATCTTTAGTTCATTAGTGACGTAAAACGGAAAGGCCATGGTTGACGATTTTTTTTTTTTTTTTTTAAAAAAAAAAAAAAAAAAAAAGATATGTTTTTTTAATTAGATAATTTTTTAGGTCATTATCATGTAATGATTAAATCATCAATGTAAAAACATATAAAAATATAAACTTAATTTTTTCATTAAGAAAATAATCTTCAAAAATTTAGGTCAAAAATTATATTTTGAAAATTGTTATGTTGTCATCATTATCACCATCATGAAAGAGCAACAATATGTAATACTCTCCTTTAACATAGGCATAATCTAGTATTAAATGTTTGGCATCCTCCCCTTTCTCTCCACCTTTTAAGACTTAATTTAAAAGAGTTTTGGATGCTTTACAAACAATGATCCCTTCAATAAACAACAACAACAATAAGCCTTTATCCCACTAAGTGGGACCTGATACATGAAATCTTTTCTCCATTGTGTCCTATTGAGAAATCAACTACGCAATTAAATAATAAAAATTTTAGACTTTCCATTTACTTCGACGAATTTATGAAATAATTTGTATTTTAATTCAGAAAAATAAAGAGTATTATTAGAAAATAAACTTGGATTGAAACGTGAATAAATGTTGCTTTTATTCAATGTAAATGTGGTTTGATGGCTCTCTTATTAGGCTACTTTGGTGAGTATCGATAAAAAAATCTTTGTATTTTCATGTTATTATTCTTATGAATGATACTATACCACTTTTCCATTATCATGTTCATTATTCATAATTATCTCCTTTTCCATCATGATTTAATTTGATCTTCATTCCTCCATATCGATTAATTTCAAAGGTAAGAGATTGGATATCTGTTACAAGGTAGATAATTTTTTTAGAGATTTCTCCTCTCATTTCAATAGTTGTTTATGTTATTAGTAGCTGTCAAAATCCCCTCATGGCTCTATTCTCTTTAAAACACTAAATTTTTTCTTTGCCATCAATCAAATAAGTTTTTTAAAATGTGTCAACCTTTTTGAAATATTATTGCAAAAAATAGTTATCTCAACTATCTTTAGACTACTTCTATTTTATTTGCTTTCCTGCTTTTTCTTCCTTTATCAATATGTTATTTCTTCCACCTTAATTTTACTTTCATCAACCAAAACTTACACAAGCATTTTAAACTCTGAGAACAGAATTCCTCAAGTAATGGAATATGACATGAAATAAGAAGGCAACTGTAAAAATTTAACTTTTCCATAACAAAATACAATTTTTTTAAGTACAATATGCCATTCGAGGTAACTTAAAAATGGAATCATCTACATTAAAGGGTGTCAAAAATTGATCCGACATGTCAACTCGACTCAAAAAAATTGTATTCCGGTTGGCCCAAATAATTTTTGGGTCAGATTCAGGTTAAGAAACCAAATCAATTTAATTGTTTGAGTCAGGTTCAAATTGACACGCCAACTTGAAATTGACTCGAAATTGAACCGTTAATCAGAAATTTACTCGAAATTAATCTGCAAACCTAAAATTGCCCAGAGATTAACTCTAAATCAAACTGAATTACTTTTATGCCATATGTTAAATAGGACGGGTTTGGTCAATGGGTTGAAAGTGGGATGAGTTCGGGCTAGACTTTCTGATCCGTTTAATATTCAGCTATGGAATGCGTCAAACAGTTTAGGGTTCGGTCAACTTTGTGTCAAACCGAAGCCCAAACCACGAATTCGATTTAACAACCCTAATCAACATGTAAGAAATTAGTCATCAAAGTAGAAATAACAAATATATAATAGCTAAAATGCATACAAATGAACACCCACTACTCTATATCAACTGACCATCAAACTAAATGACACACAATCAGTTAACCTAAACAAAACAAATATGGATAAAAAGAGAAGGTTTCAACTTTTCCTTACCTCGAGTTAGTGAACCACTTGATGAGATGTTGCAGCCTATCAGTTGACCTGATATGACATAAAAACCTTAATTTGCCTCATTGTAACCTTATATATAACACATTTAATGCAACATTTAATCTGATTCCATATTTTTTACAGGGAACATAAATTAGCTTAGGTTAGCCCAACTTAGCTTAAACAAATTGTTGGGTTAGTCTAGTAATTTGGTACATGTAATTAGCCTAAAATAGCTGATCTGCAATGAATAATCCATATGGGTGGAGATCCTTAATCATTGCTCCACCTTCAATTTAACTCATTCAAATCAAATTGAAGATGAGGGAACTCCCTCGTTCCAATCCAAACTTGGTCTCTTGTCATCTTTCATTGAAAGAAATGACAACTACAAATATGAGTTAATAAAGAATGAAAGGAGGTTAGGTTTCATCCTCCTTGCTTCAAAAGGCATCTTACTTCTCATGGGCAAGGAGCTTTCCTAATTAAATTGCTTAACAACTTTATAATGACATTGATTTTGATTGCCTAGGTTCAACAACCTAATTTCAACAAGGTTACACATTAAAGGAAAGAAAGAGATGAGAGATATTGGGTGTACTTCTATAGAAAGTGAGGGATCTAAATTCTTAAAAACATACATTGGTCTCTTCGCTTCCGCAACTATCTGTAAATAATTTAGTGGTTTAATGGATTGATGGATGATGAACTTTTGTTCATTTAAAAGGGCAAACATATGCCGTAATAATAAGCTTTGATACTGAATCTAACACAGAACATCTTAGGATTCAAAATTTCCTAAAGCAGATAATGGATAAGATTCACAAAATGAAACACACAATATCAAGCATTAACTCAAAGACAACGGTAGTATAAGCATAAACAAATCCAATATGCACAAAACTTGAACTACGAAAGTGAAAATTGAGAAACCATTAATAAAATACTAAGTTAGAAAATGAGAACCCATTAACATTCTTCTCTATCCCATAGTACAGAGTATTATGACATATAACACTATTTACACAAGCATTATCAATAATTTTCTCATAGCTCGAAAAAGGGTACATTTAAAACAATGAAAGTGATTCTATCATTCAAAGTATGAAATTTATGTTTAACAAAGTAATTAGATTAGGAGACCAGATAAGATTATTTTGTTCAATTTAGATTAATATGAATGACCTTTGATTAACAATCATACATCAACATTGATAAACATATACCTTTTAAAAGCCCAAACATTTCAAATGGGAAACAATAATAAAGTCTAGTAGAATTTAAATTAGTATGTCTTCACATATTTCATAATTAAAGAAACGAACAAGGAGTCTAACTTATAAAGAATACTTTAGATTATGAATTACTAGAAACAACTAGAAGAAACATATTCATTAAATGAAATTATAAACAAGAAATTGATATCCCATATGGTAATAAGTTGAAACATGATAAAAATGAAAGCTAGGAGTCAAAGGATAACCATTGGTTCCTTCCACCATAGGATATAAGAAGACTCATGGAGAATGGCCTTGACGTGTCAAACATCATGCAGGATACATAGAAATGGAGGTACATTACCTAACAAATAACTATATTTTCCTAAAATATACTCCAAAGTTACTTAGCGACCTCTTGAACAATGAAAAGTTGCACATTGAACAAAGTTGTATGCATCATGTACCAGTCAAGAACGTTATTAGATTACGGGGCTGTTGGGTTTGCTGAAAAAGTAATAGAGTAAAATAAATGTAATTCAAAAGTAATGTTTTGTATTTAAAATACTTTTAAGTTATTTGGTTCACTATAAAATAAACGTAAAGCATTATATTTTTTTTGTTTGGTTTGAAGTATATTGGAAATAATGTATTTCAAAACATATAAGGTATTATTGGCGGGTGACTGGTGGCGAACGACATCCGGCAACAACAATTGGAAATTGACACTAGCAACTGGTTGCAGCGGCGAGCAGTAGCTCTGGGGGCAGGAGGGGGCAACAATTGACCAATTGTGGGCGGCGGTGACAAAAAAAGGTAGTGGCGACTGCAGACGACGACTGGCAACTACGGTGAAGGTGGTGGGTAGCGGACAACGACCTATGACGTTGGGTGTTGTTATCGGCGGTGGCAAGCTAGCAGCCGTGGGCTGGTGGTAGTGGCGAAGGACAACAATGGCAACAACCAACAATAGCAGCAGACAATAGTGGTTGTAGGAAGCGGGCATCGACGGTGGCGGCGGGGTCAGGAAATTGTGGGCAGCAGGTGGCGGCCTGCAAGAGACAGAGGGCGACAAGCGGGAAGAAGTGGCAGGGGCAGGCAACGACCAACGGTCAGGCAACGACCAACGGGCAGTGTCCGATGTCATCCAGCTGGTGGCAGCTATGCAACAACCGGCAACGGCCGCCGGCCTGCTGATAACATGATGTAAATCTCAAATTCGATCAAATCGGTTGAATTCTAAAATTGGCAAAAATTAATTAAGGTGTAAATTTCAAACTCATTCATGCTTTACACTTTATTTGTAATTTTTCATATCAAATACTTAATTTTCTAAAAAATCAGCAAAAGAATTACAGTACACTACAAATTTTCCAAACCAACAACCCCTAAAGTATCTTATTAGATTGCTCAAAATTCTCCTTTAAATTTTGCATGACATCACGATCACGAAGCTAATTAAAGTTTTATGCTTAGAAAACATGATCATAAATTTATTTTATATTTTTTTGGTATATTATGTTAAAATGAAGAAAGGATTGCGAGGTGATTTAAACAATGTAGTGGTGGAATTGGAACCTCTCATGAATTCATCATGATAAGATTGGGACATGATTTTTAACTATGAAATGATTGAAGCAATACTACATACCCAGGGAGGATTGTCAGCATATGAGCCAATAAAAGCTGTTACAGCCATATATAAACAGATAAGGAAAAGAAATGGAGACTGAAGAGAAGAAGCTAACGGACAAAAAGGTGAGAAGCTAGTTATGTAAAGAAGCACAAAAGAGAAAGTTGTTATCAAAAGAAGCAAAGAGGTTTCAAAAAGTAGGTGGATGAGAAGAAAATAGTTAACAAAAGCTAATACTACAGAATTGTTGGATATTTCAAAGATCCACATCTGTGGCTTGCCTGCATTCTCATCCCCCTCAGCATCCCATTTGGCACCATTTGGCAAATGCCACTGATATCAAATACAAAGGTGTTAAGAACCTACTTAGTTATTAAATTGGATACAGTTGCATTGCTTTGAATATAAAAAAAGGAACAAAAAGTCAGTAATCCTAAGCAAATCCCTACAGTAGGGCATAAATCCAACTCAACTACTAATGCACAATGATATCTGTCGAGAATAGTTAGCATTTACCAACAGGGACAAGTCTAATGATCTACAGAAATTTTGGATATTTCGAAGAGCCACATTTGTGCCTTGCCTGCATTCTCATCCCTCCTCAGCATCCCATTTGGCAAATGCGACTGATATCAAATACAAAGATGTTAAAAACCTATTTAGTTATTAAATTGAATGCAGTTCCACTGATTTGAATATAAAAAAAGGGAACAAAAAGTCAGTAATCCTAAGCAAATCCCTAAAGTAGGGCATAAATTCAGCTCAACTAATATTGCACAATGATGTTTGTCGAGAATAGTTAGCCTTTACCAACAGGGACAATTCTAATGATCAACAGAATATTAGCAGCCCACATTTTCAATCCTTTTTTTTTCCGCAATATTGGTAAAACGTTCAACAAAAATAAAAAGTAAAGAAAGAAAAGAAGAAGAAGAAGAAGAAGAAGAAGAGAAGCGCACCTGCAATTTGCTCAGCTACTCCGCCAAAGAAGATGAAGAAGTAGGAGGAGCGTGCTTGACGACAATGGGAGGACGAAAAGCCGTGCGTTCCTTTTCCTCTTGCTTCCTCGCATTGTGCATCTCCTCTGTCTCCACCACCACCAGTCTCTTCACCTGCATATTAGTCTCATCAGTCGAAGCAATGCGATCGAGCTTGAGATCAACGTCAATAAGCTCTACACCGCTATCGAAATTACTTGGTTGAGCATTCCGAGGAGTGAAGGGGTAGTGCGGTGAATGACGGTGCGGTTGCAGCGGCGGAGACGCATGGCAGCAAGAGTTCTGCGGTGGAGCTTGCGTGTGCCAGGGAGGCCACGGACTAGGGTTATGAACAGCCGAGGGCTCCAGGCCACCGGAACCCTAGCCTTAAACGCGTTGAAGGCGCTCCCGCTCATTATCGATGCTCTTCTTCCACTCAGCCACGGGTTAATTGCACCACCAAGGACTTCGGTTTTATTTATTTTTTTCTTTCGTTGTTGTTCGCACATATATTAGGGCTGTCAAATAGCATGATCTCGTTCGTTAAGTAAACGAACCGAACACAAATAATTTTTGTGTTCAATCATGTTCGACTCGTTTTAACTATATATATATATATATAATACTATATATATATATATATATAAATTACATATATATATACATTTATTATATAATAAATTATATATATTATTTATATAATAATATATTATATATAGTTATATAATAATTACATATTATGTGGTAATGTGATTAATGACTTCTTTTGCATACATTTGGTCCAGATTCGAATTCAACACTTTACATCTATTTTTTCAATTTAATTTTAACGAGTCAATTTTGAGCCGAACACGAATATTTAAATTGAATCGAACACGAACACAGTGTTCACGAGCAGTTTCGAACGAGCCGAACAAAAGCTCGCTCAAGCTCGGTTCGTTTACAACCCTAACAGATATATCACAAAAATCTTTTAAGATTTAGGGCTTAGATATGGCATACATACATACTAATTATATATATATATGTAAAATTAAAATTTAGGTGTTTGATAGGTGTCTGCATTTGAATATGGCATACAATTCCTTTTCAATTTTATCTTATTTTGCAAAAAAAATTTATTGATACATTTCAATAATTTAATTATTTTAGATTTATTAAAGATGTTAAAGTCGTTACTACATAATCTCTAAAATTATTGCAATCGTTAATATATATCCCCTATGAGAACCATAACTTTGTTCAGATTTGATAATTCCACCAGCTTATGCAAGCAATATAAATTCTAATAGGTGGGAGAAAATATTGCGTCATTCGTTTGCACATGCAGACGACTAACGATCGGACGATGCCTCGGCATGCATGCTGAAGTGGCACTCAGTCACGCTGAGCTGGCTCCCGACGGTTGGTCATTCACATGTGCAACTGATCAGACACAATATTTTCTCCATGGGTGTAGCTACAAGGGTGACGTTGGGTCATAACTCCACTGACTTAACCCAAAAACATAATTTTAAAATGACAACCATGATATGTACGCCTACGGCCATCAATCTTAATGTTTTCAAAACGAAGCTTATAAACTTTAGCCAACATAATAAAGAATCTACTTCTCAACCTGACAATGTTTTTAAAAATTTAGAGGGAAGATAGAGATAAAAAACAGTGAAATGTGTTAATTTTGGGACGAAATATCATAAAATTTTAGTAGAAATTTTTACTTATTTTGATTAATTCAATTGTTATTTTTTAATAAGAATTTAAATAATAATATGATTTTGTAGCAGATTTTATGATTATAAAACTCAAACATTTTTTTAAAGAATTCTCAATTATATATCAAATTCTTAAAAAATATACATTTTTATTTATAAAATAAATATAGGATTTATTAAATAAGAGTATGAATACTAGTAATTGTATCGATAATAATAATATTTTCTTAAATAATTTTTACTTTTTATAATATTTGTCATTTGAATTACTAATAGAAATGAAAAAAAAAAAACTTTATTAAAAGAATTTGAGAATATATTTTTTCTTGTAACTTACCAGTATTTTCAATTGTAATTTGCTCAAAGCCGCACAAGAAGAAACTATTTCTTATAAAATTAATAAGTGATTTTTAAATTTATTGAGTTGTGCCCCGATTATAAAAATGTATTGCTCTGCCGCC
>NW_018226858.1:158940-169313 GCF_001263595.1 Phalaenopsis equestris
ATAAAAATGTATTGCTCTGCCGCCGATAAATTCCTCTATTATATGATTATATATGAATATATACATACATACATACATATATATATATATATATATATATATATATATATAATGTTGAATCCAAAAATACCCTTGGGACATGCCTAAGGAATAGAACGTAAAACAAAGCAAGTGTTTGGTAAAAAACACTAAAATCACTCAATTTTATTCATGAAATGAGCCCCCTATTTATAAGAATGGGGGATGTAAAATTACATTTAGTGCCCCTAGAAAAACAGGTACATCAGGGGCATTTTGTTCAATACATATTTTTAGGGCTGAGAGCCTTAAATGGTGTCCAATCAGATGGTGACAAGTGCATGGGATGGAACCCAATCAGATTTTAGGTTGGGCGGCCACGCATCGGGAGGCTGAGGGAATGACCAATTGGTTTATTTCCCAAGCGACTATGATCAAAAGCTGGACCGGGATGCCCCGACTGACTGCTTTAGATCCAGGCGGTTTTCATCGTTCTCCCATCTTCGTTGAGGAATGTCAATGAATTCCTTCGTGGGAGTTTTGTGCCAGTAGACTTTGGGAGGGTGGTTGAATTATGTCCTTAAAACTATTTTTCTCCAGGTCCTTAGGAGCTTGCTGAAAAGATATGGGCTCTTGAAGTGTACCTGGTGCATCTCAGATTGTCACGTTATCCTTTTTATCAACCGCAAATCTTTTTAAAATTCATGTTAACATATTTTTTTATGTACATATTCAAGTTCTCAATTCTCTCCTTAATGTGACACCTTTGATAAGGACAATAGAATCTTAATTTTAAAAAATTTATTGATATTCATAATTATTAAATGCTTAATAATTAAACACACCTAGAATTCCATGCGATGACGACTATAAATAGGGGAGAATTGAAGAAAAAAACATATCTTATCTTAGTCTTTTTCAAACTATTTGTCTATCATCAGTGATCATGAAGAGCAATTCCCCTTCCAAGTCAGCTAAGTTTGGTGAGGATGCCTGGAAGATGATTTTTCAAGTAATGAAGCAATGGGTGAAGCATCATTCAAGAGCTCACATCCTGAAAAAATATTTTATGGTTGAGGTGACATTCCCTAAGACGGGGGACAAAGCAGGGTCATATGATCCACTTTCTGACTGCCCTATATAGAGGACCCAAGTGTGGATTGATAGCTTCCTAGTGAAGAAGCATAGGATGACGTGAATAACCTATTTGGAGGATAGGATGGTGGAGTCGTTAACATCCTCCCGCGATCCTTGTGTGTTGGCGAAAGAGCAGAGTCAACAACCTGCAACTATGATGATGCTGATAGAGGAATTGAATGTGACTGTTCAGGAGGTAGCCTATGATCCTCCAATGGTGGATGATCCTAGAGTTGTCATCCTTCTCCCATCGGTAGAACAAGAGACCAGGGAGGGATCATGCTCCTTTACTACCTCAGATCTGCATAAGATGATGGACCCATCATCTGGTGAAGGGACTAACACCTCTCCTACCTTGGAACATGGTGTTGATAAGATTGTTGTGGAATTGGGATTTGTTGAGGGTTCTAAACATTCGAGAGGAGCACCAGAAGACACCGCAACTTATCCAATAATTGACTTGGCTAAGGTGGCTGGCATGTCGAGGTCACCCGACTCTGCTAGACTTCAGCTTCACAAGGTAAAAATTCTACTAATTCAGGAGGTTTATCGCGCTCATCCTCAAAATGTGCGATTGGAAAAACTAAAGGAAGAACTTATTGTGATGCGTGCTCAGAAGTCTGTCCTTCAAGATGAAGTGGCAGCACTTCAGGCTAAAGTGTTTGCAATCCAGGAGGCTGATTTAGTCTCTTTAGGTTAGGAAGAAAATTAGTATATTGTGGATTGTCTCAACTTGGTTATGTTCTGACCGAGGCAGTTGCTGACAGTTTTATTAGGTATTTCCTTTATGGCTGACAAGTTATAAATGAAAGGATTCACATTTAAATATAAATATTTTTCTTGAATGAAATTTTTAATTTTTTGCATATTTAATATGTGTATGATATAACTTCATTCCCTTGGCTAAATGTGGTAAAAGACCCTCGTGTCCCTCCATCGTTTTGACTTTCACGGTGTACTAAAAGTAGGGTCGGTGAGCTTGTGGAAACCCTCCTTTATTATCTTTTTCTATAATTGATCTTTTTCTTGCCTCATCATTACAAACTTCCCTCTTCCCTTTACTCGTCGACTATGTCGTCCAAGTATTATTCTGATGGTTGGTGTGAATCCCTTCAGTATAGCGTCTGTGATAACTACAAAATAGATAGAAGTCTTCCAAACATTGTTTATCTTAGGAGATTTAGCAATTCTTAGGTCGGTGAATAAAGTCGAGAGAGTGCGGGGCTTGTTTGTTTACAGTGTGGTCATTTATGTAAACCAGCTCATGTTTGGATTGTGGCTACCGCTCTGCCTCAAACTCCGATTCATCTTCAATCACTATGACATTATCTCAGTGTAGATGATGCTGAGCTTTGTGGAGATAATCATGACATTTGTTATTTTTCTCTGATGGTTGGAGCTCCTTTGGTCCATAGAGCTTTTCTCCCACTTCTTCAAGTTCAAGGTGGACAGGGATGTACATGTCTTTTTTTCATCCGACTTAAGATTCTAGGCAATTGGGGTTAAGAGCAAGATCAAGGACTTATGATCAAAGTTTATGATGGCCTCAAATAAAATAGGTTGGGGAATCTCCATCCGACCCATCCTGTGGAACGTGTCGAGTCGATGGCCCTACCCGAGTCAGCGAAGGCTTACACGGAAATGATTGAGTTCTAATAATTATCTGTGTTCTAATATTTGGAAGTGGTAAAGTAAACAGAACTTTGTGGCTGACGTCTTTTGACTACATGACTTAGGAGTTATGAGAGAAATCAGACAACAAGGAGAGGCAGAGGAAGTAAAATATGACATCAAAGATCTTTGAGAAAAACTCAATGACAAAGATTCCACACGAGATGAGGGACCCTTCTTCATGGTTATGGAAACTATTGGGCGCTCCTAAAGCTGATGAAGAGCTTTCTTATCGTTCTTGAATCTCTCTTTTCTTTTTAAACTTCTTTTGACTATCCGTTTATGTGAGGGAAGCATCGAGAGGCTTCGCTCAAATTTCCTAGCTCTCATGACTCGAGTTTTAGGAGAGAGGCACCTACGATCAACAAGTCTATGGGAAGGGAGGAGTTGGGCATCTCTTTCATTGATTCTTGTGAAAGGTGGTGGTGTAGCAACAATCCCTAATGGATGTCATGTCAGATTCGGGAGATGAGGCTCTCATGGGCAAAGCCCTAAGAGTAGGAAATTCCTCACCATAAAGGAAAAGAGCCAGCCAGCGAGAGTTTTACTCTACCCCCTATCCCTTGTCGTGGGAAGGAGGCTCTCCTCTGAGAAGGATCAGTCCGATAGAGGGGGAAAGTAATGTGTGAGGAAGTTTAGGCAGGGAACACATCGTGGTGGATACCAAGAAGGAATGGTATACCAACCTTCCCTTGGGAGAGATGTTCGAGGCTGCAAAAATTTTGCTATCATTTAGTGGAGGCGGGTCAGTTGGAAGATCTTGACTCTGTGTTGCGAGGGAAAGAATACATTGATCTGGGGGAGATTACTAACTTGTTCAACTTGCTCTCATGGTTGATTGGCCACTTCCAATCTAAGGCCCTCATTTGCAAGGAGTAGAAGAAAAAAGCGACCAACCAACTAGTTTTTAAGTTGATTGTGGCTAGAAGGAAGGTTAGACGGAGCTCGCCTGCCATGAGAAGAAGCTCAAGGAAACCACTCATGTGTTGGGGTGAGGAAAAAAGAGCATGAACAAAGTGTCGCGTAACAAAAAAATATAAAGAGCTCAATGAGAAAATGTCTAGGATGGTCACCTAGGAGGACCATGTCGGGCCATTGTCCGAGCAAGTACAGGCGAGGCTGGCTATGGCTGTTGAGTGCTTTAAGAAGAGAGGACTGGTGGAGCTCAAGTGGACTAACATGAACCAACTTGCCATACTCTTCACTGATTTAAATAATGAAGGTAACGGGGCAGATCATCCGAGCAAAGCTTAAGAGGGGTGAGTCAGCAGCCATTTAGGCTTCTTTTCACTTTTCTTCTCTATTTTTTATTATTTTATTTTTATTCTTCTTTTTTCAGAAAATCTATGTCACCTGGTCAGGTCTCGTTGGTGGGTCATCTGTTTGAAAAAACGATATACTTGATAAAAAGAAAAATTATGTACATCTCTTCGTTCAAAGGAATGAAACGAATATTTATTTATTTTTTACTTCTTGTGTTTGGTTGACTTCATCTTACCAATATTGCGAAGTGCCTGATTTGCTGGTACTTTGCAAAGTGTTCTAACAATCATTTAAGAGAATTGGGTAAGTCTTCGGCTACCATATGACTTTGAAGGAGTCTCCAAATCAGCCCCATCCTAAATATCCAAGGGAACTAAAGAATGTCACAGAAGAGGGGTGATATTTTTAAAAAATAGTGGCCCCATATATGGCCTAACTCTTATAATTTCAAATGTAGGGCAGATAATACATAAATAGTAAAAATATACATTTTTATACTTTTAAAATAGAGGACCGTAAATTACAAGTCCGTGGCACATAAGCCACACTTTAAAACTCTTGGATTCTTAGCATGGTCATACATGTTTGTTTCTCATGATATAGAAACATGCACTGATCTTGGAGCTATTCTCACCGGTAAAGCTTATTTGAGTATCACGACCAACAAATGAGTCACTCTCCTAATGAGTAGGACAACCATCAAGGCGTATGGGCAAGAATTATAACATGCAAGAAGCCAACATTGTGATTGTTTAAACGAAGTACGAAACAATCACAACAGACACCAAAAAAATTGAAGCACACATCATATAAATGGATGTAAAGATGCTACATGCAACATGACACAGAAGAATGGGATGTACCGGTAAAACAAGCTATCTATGAAGAGGAATTACACCTGCTCGGGAAATCGGGGCGCCATGCGACAAGCAGACACAAATTATAAATGATTGCATCGAGTGGAAGGATACCAATGAAAGGATTCAAACCTTGCCTAAGAGGCAATCACCGATCACACATGTAAACATGTAAAATATGCAACCGAAAAATGCAGAAGGGGTGAGTGTGCCATGGAGGTAGTAACCCGAAAGGTGAGTGTTCCATGGAGATAGATGTTTGAGAGAAGGGTGTGACATGGAGGTAGTGACCCAAAAGGTGGGCTTGCTGTGGGTTGTTGCCAATGAAAGGATTCAAACCTTACCTAAGAGGCAATCACTGATCACACATCCAAACATGTAAAATATGCAACCGACAAATGCAGAAGGGGTGAGTGTGCCATGGAGGCAGTAACCCAAAAGGTAAGCATGCCATGGAGGTAGATGTTTGAGAGAAGGGTGTCACATGGAGGCAGTGACCCAAAAGGTGGGCTTGTCATGAATGCAACAACTCGACAGATGAGTATGCCGAGGAGGTAGTGAATCAAAGGAGATGGGCATACCATGAACACAGTGGCCTGACAAATGTGTATGCCTATGGGGCAATGACCTGGATATGGGCACGTCATAAAGGCAGCAACCTGAAAAATGTATATGCCGAGGAAGCAGTAACCCGGGAATGGCCATGCCATGGAGACAGTAACCCAATAGATAGGTATAATGAGGAGGCAATAACCTAGAGATGGGCATGTCATGAAGGCAGTGGCCCGACAGAATGGCCTGGGGGTGGGCATGTTATGGAGTTAGCAGCCCAATAGATGAGGCAGTGACCCGATGATGGGCATGTCATGAAGGTAGTAGCCGACAGATGGGTATGCCGAGGAGGCAGTGAACCCGGGATGGGAATGCCATAAAGGTAGCGACTCAATTAATGGGTATGCCTAGGAGGCAGTAACCCAGGGATGGGCATGCCGTGAAGGTTGCGGCCTGACAGATGGGCAAGCCGAGGAGGTAATGATTTGAATGGATGAGTGAGTGAAAGGACACTCAAAGTGCAACTCAGGCATGCAATGATGAACATGTAAGATGTCAAGATATGTGGCACCAAAAATGTTGTGCTCGGTTGCCGACGCCACTAAGGAGAATTACACATTGCCCTAATAACAAACACACACCATGCAAGCACACACACATGCAATATCATGCAAAAGAATACAAACATAAGAGTAATTGGTCGACCGAGCCATGGTGGTTGGTCAAACTGAAGAAATGGATAGATCAATCAAGGGTAATTGATCATACCTAAAAGAGTGGGTGATCGGTCTGGGACGACCGCTTGAACCAAAGACGGGTGATCGACATATAGTGTTCAATCGGGTGATCAGCTCAGGACGATTGATCAAATCTATGATGGATAATCGTCACATAGCGGTCGATCAAACCTACAATATAGGGTGATCAACCCATGATGGTTGGTTGAACCAACAATGGGTGATTGACATGTAGCAGTCAATCAAGTCCAGAAGATAGAGTGATCGGCCTGGGACAACCGATCTAACCCAAGATGGGTGATCAACATGTACATCAAACCTAGAAGATTGAGCGATCAACTCGGGACTGCCGATCAAACCCAAGACAGGTGATCGACACATAATTGCTGATCAAACCCAGCTGATAGGGTGATCAGCCCGGACAACCGGTTGAACCCAAAAGAGGATCAAGGATAGGCCTAGGTCGGCACGTTGACCCAAAGTGCTCATGCAGACATGCCCACAGAGCAATAAATGACCACATGCAAAAATGTAACGAGATGGACCATGCATATTTGATGCAACCCAAAACACTTGCAGTGTATCGAACTTAACGTAGGGTTGACGCTCTTGGTTTTGCGGTAAAGTCGCCTCTGAATTTGGTGTAGAGGTGTGGAGGGCTTCACCCTCCAATTTCTTATAGAGGAAGTTTTTCACCATTTGTAGGGCAGATTAGCTACAAAAATTTTTTTATTTCCATGGGATAGGCTAGCTACAAAGCTTTTCCCATCCCTTGAGATTGAATTCACCAACCCATCTAAGGAAGGGTAGAAGCACCAAAGTCGTGAAAAATTGGGATTATAACCTAACGGGACTTAGCCCCAAGGCTCACAAAGGGGGAATTAATTGCCTATATAGAGGACTTGGCCATGGACAATAATCTTAATCTAGGGCTTCCTCTAAGGAAACATCGGTCCATCATGAAGGTGACATGGTTCCGCCGACTACCATCAGCCAACACACTCACCCCATGTGGGTGGACAAACCCATGCACCTTGACTCAACTAACCCTAAGGCTGGAAAAGAGTTGGAGAAATCTCATCACTGTGATAGTTACAGACACATTTCTTCACATAGAAGTAGGAGAGAAGCCCACGTTTTGGTGAACTCCGGTGGTGCTCCGATAATGCTTTGTTGATCCTTCCCTGAGCTAGGAGGATGCTCTCCTATAGCGTAGGAGTGTCACCATTTGTTCCAAAGATCCTCCTTAAGAAAACCCTATCACACTCTCATAAAATGTGGGAGAAGATGAAGAAGATGATGATAAAGAAAAAGGAGAGGAGGAGGAAGGATAAGAAGATGGAGGGGAATAAAATCCTCCTTTTTTTTCTCTCAAAGAAGCTCCTCCATTGACCTCCAAGCTATCCCCAAAGCTCTTCCTGAGAGCTTCACAAGCTCCCTCAGCTCGCCTAAGAAGAAGGAGAGGGGGATGGAGAGGGAGAGCAACAAAGCCCCCTCGCAAACAGAAATGAAGCCAACAAAAAAAATGAGGGAGGGGTTATAAATTAAGCTATGTTCCCTCTCCAAATGACCAAAAGACTCAAGAATATGGTCTTTAAATTTTTTTAAAGGAGGGCAAAAGGGAGATTTCATAACCCCCTTTCGGGTCGCAAAGTTATCTCTGCGATTACAGCGGCTTACGACGTTAAAACGACATAAAAAATGGCCAAAATCGCGACTTGAGAAGTAACCAACACGTAGGCTCCTAGTACTTGAGCTCTTAGGCACCACTCACCCTAAATGTGGGGAGAATCATTTTTAAGAATATATTGACCATGGCAAAGCATGAAACAAGTGGAGGTCTGGGACATCCTGGCCTCATATATGCACTTTGCCAATTTTCTAGAGTGGAAGCTGGAGATGAGGAAGAATGGTTTACTCTATGAAACCCATTAGTAAAGCTAATTTGAAGACATATGAATCCCATGAAAAATGGAGAACTGAGAGTAGGAGTCAAGAACCTTCTACTAGTAGAAATATCCCCTCTACTAGTTATGAACTTCCTTCTTCTAATTCCCCTACCCTGAATGATTTAATGAATGAGTTGACCTTGCAGCGAAAGAGTATAGAGCTAATAAATGAAAGAATTGGGGGTTTAGAACATAGACATGATTATGATAGTGAGTACCTACAAAGGCATTCTGACTTTGAGATAGCTTACTACGAAGCTCAGGCCTAACACTACAGAGGTGAGCTTGATGTTACTTTTCCTGAATGCCCCCACTATACTCAGTATCAGCCTAATCCACCTGTTGACTAAGGAGACAAAGATATAGTTTGGGATTTTGACATATGATAGTAGTTGATGTACTATTACTTTTATTTTTATAATTTTTGTAATACAGATAGATGTTTGTGTGTTTGTACTTCCATTTTTATTTTTATGTTGCAATTAGATACTTTTTAATTTTTGTTATAATTGTTTGGTGTGGTAGTTGAAATTTGTTAAATTGTAATGTGATGTGATTTTTATTTTGCATTTTAATTGTAATTGTTTTTGTTTAGTATTGTGGATGTGTTAGTGAAATATTGTGTTTGTATAATGTTTAGTCTCATTTAATACTTTAAAGCCTGTATGTATTTTTAAAGTTAGTACTTGCAGTATACCAGAGCCCAGTTTTATAGTCAGAAATCCTCTAGATGTTAGTTGTTATTTTCAACAAAATACAGTTTTCTTTCACCAACTGAATTTTGTACTAAAACTTTTTTAAAATTACTTAAAAATTTAAGTTTGAAGGGAAGAAAATTTCCTTGTAAAAGAAGTAAACTAAATTTTATTTGTCCTCAATTAACAACATTTAAAAAAATTTAATTTAACATGACCTGGGATATTAAGATTTAACTTTAAATGACTACACTTATGTTTATGAATATTATGGTAAAATTAGGTAAAAAGTTATTAATAATGAATGTCAATTCTAAAGTTGAAAGATATTTGGTATGATAAGATAAGACTATGTTTTTCTAGTTAAGGTAAATGAAATTGTATTTTTGAAGTGTTAAGAGTTTTAGAGTTTCATTTAAGAAAAAAAAAAGAGTCTTTATGAAAATTATAAACTAATATGAATTTATAATGTGAAGAAAGGTAAGGGTTTTGACTTTAAGAAAAGAATAGTGAAGTTCAAAACTATTAAAGGTTATCCAGTTATAGTAATCCTCACTTGAAAAAGGAAAAAGAAATGATTGAAAACAATCCCTGAAAAGAAAAGAAAAATATATAGGATTGAAAGCAATCCAAATGAAAAAGAGAAAAGAAAAGGAAGAAAAAAATATAAAAAGTGAGGAGAAGCTTGAGGAGATGCCTAATAAAAAATTGGCTTCACTGGACCTATTTAAAGAAAAAACCTAAATACATGCTTGAACTTATATTTATGGATTAACATCTTTTACTAGTAGTGTTCTCATGAAGTTCTTATCATTTGAATATTCTAAGTGACTTGATATTACAACATATAGTCATTCTTGAGATGAATAGAGATGAATAGCTCTTAAACTTGATGACTAGATAATCTTGTACCTATAGAGTTAATTTAAGTGCTTGAATTTTTTTCTGAAATCCTCACTATGGTATTTAATTAAATCAAACTTATAGTATTTCTGAATTAAAACTTTACTACAATAGATCATAACTTCTATGTAGTACTAAAATTACTTGAGGACAAGTAAAAGTTAAGTTTGGGGGATTTTGACCAAAGAAAAATATGTTGAGATTTTCATACTATTTTACACTGATTTTGATGATGTTGCACTTTCTCCAGCCAAATATTTTAGAAGGCCCGCCAACGGTGCCCTTGAGGGCGCCAATGGCGAGATCGGCGATTATCCCAACAGGTGCATTGAATGTAGACGATTTTTGAAGGGATGCTTAGGCAACTCTTGGAAAAACTCTTCTACAACTTTAAAAGAAGATTTTGGCCAAAAATAAGAGAGGGAGTTTGAGAGGGGAGAACAGCGTCCAGGAGGTTCCAGTAGTGTGTAGAGAGTTTAATTTAGGGTTATATTGTGAGGAATTCTTTGAGAGATTGTAAGAGTGGAGGGAAAGTGAGAGATTTCTTCCTCCTTGCCACTTCGAAGAAGAATTCTGTGTGTTGTAAAGAAA
>NW_018226858.1:169764-200921 GCF_001263595.1 Phalaenopsis equestris
TTTAGATGTTAGCCCTCAGGCGAGGGGAACGTGGGAGCTCCGAACTGAGAGTCGGTATCCTCCCAGCCTAGGCGCAGATTCTGTAACCAAGCATAAGATTAGTCAATGTTCTTTATGCTTGGACTAAACGGTAAAGAATAGGTATGCTCCTGTTTGGCACAATACAATTTGAACTGATTCACTTTATTCATTCACTATAATTTCTTGACAAGGAGAAGAATGCTTTCTTATATATTGAATTTCACAATAAAAACTTTATTAGTATACTTAAATATTTAAGAGTTATTAAAATTACATATTTATTTCAATTGCCTATTATTGACAAATAAACAATTTGATTTATATTGTTGTGATTAAGTATTGATTTTCTAAATTCTTAGTTCGTAACCTCTAATATTACTCCCTATGGGATTGATATCTAGGACTCCATTAGAGCCCTGTATTACTTGAGCGATACGTATACTTGCGTTGATATGTGTGACTTTACCATTATTAAATATTCTATATATATATCTTTATCGAATCTATAACCATTGTCAAGTTTTTGTTGTCATTGTCGAGGAATTAAATCTTCTAGAAGCAGTATTAAATCCTTATATTTTTAAGCATATATAAAGTCGCTGTCACTTATCCTCCAGGTTTCAACAGGAATCCACAATTTAAGGAGAGAAGTTGTCTATAGAAGAAGTGGTGTTACAAATGGGAAATCAGTTATAAAGTCAAGGAGCTACAAATAGAAATATTGAGAATCAACTTGGACAAATCATAAATTCATTAAGTAATAGATCCTAAGGAACACTTCCTAGTAATACTGAAACAATTCTGAAAGACTAAAATAAAGAGCAAGTAAAATCCATTCAACTTAGAAGCAAAAAAGAGTTGGAAGGTAGGGTTCAAAATAAACTGAAATAGAGAGAGAAGAAATTAAAGAATCAAAAGAGAACGCTCCAAAAGATTCTGAAAGGCTTATTTCTCCACTAAAAATTGATTTGAAAAAACCACCACCTCCATTTGCTCAGATATTTCATCAACAGAAGTTAGATAAGTAATTTTCAAATTTTCTGGAAAGTTTTAAGAAACTTACAATTAATATTCCATTTTTTAAAGCCTTAGAATAAATGTCAAGCTATATAAAATTTATGAAGAATATTCTCAATAGGAAAATTAAGTATGAAGTTAATGAGACTGTCGCACTTAGTGAGAAGTGTAGTGTTATAATTAAGAAAAAGGTTCCTGAAAAGCTTAAAGGTTGTGGTAGCTTTACTATTCCATATGCAATAAGAGACATATTTTATGGGAATGATTTATGTGATTTAGGTTCAAGCATTAACCTTGTGCCATTATCAATATTTAAATGATTGAGATTAGGAGAAACAACCCCTACTATTGTAAATTTACAGTTAGTAGATCGTTCAATAACGTACCTTAAAGGAGTTATAGAGGATGTTCTAGTGAAAGTGGATCAATTTATCTATCAATTTAGGATCAATTTATCTTTCCTGTTGATTTCATATTGCTAGATATGGCGGAAGATAAAGAGATACCTATCATTTTGGGGAAACCTTTCCTAGCTACAGAAAGAGCAATGACAGATGTGCAGAAAGGGGAATTAACTATGCGCGTCAATGATCAAAATGTTACTTTTAACATTTCAAGATTAATGAAATGTCATTCAAAAGGTAAAGATGGTGAATGCTATAGAATGGATGTTATAAGATATCTGAGTGAATGTCATTTCAAAACTAATTATAAAAAAATCTGAAGTAAGAGATTTGAAACACGAGCAAGAAAAGTAATTAGGTCAATGTGAAGATCTTTTTAAGGAAGATTTAAACTATGTTCGAGAAAGTTTTGAAATTTTGGACACGACAGAAAAAGATAAATTATTTTGTCCTATTTTGTCCATCAATTGAATCAATTGAAAAACCTCTAGAACTTGAGTTGAAATTACTTCCTGAACATTTATAATATGTCTTTTTAGGTGATTCCTCTACTTTACCAGTTATAATTTCCTCAAATTTAACAATGGAAGAAGAAGGATTGATGAAAATTTTGAAAAATTTAAAGAAAGCCTTTAGATGGGCAATAGCTGATATTAAGGGAATCAATCCTTCAATTTTTATGCATAGAACTCATATGGAAGAGAATTGCAAACCCAAAGCTGATTCTCAAATGAGATTGAATCCTGTTATGAAAGTTGTAAAGAAAGATATTTTAAAGTTGTTAGATGCTGGAATTATCTACCATATTTCAGATAGTGCAAGGGTTAAGGGTTAGTCCAATTCACTCCAATTCACTGTGTTCTTAAGAAAGGAGGAGTAACTGTGACTGTGAATGAACATAATGAATTAATACCAACTAAAAAAGTCACAGGGTGGTGAATATATATTAATTATAGAAAATTAAATATTTTCACTAGGAAAGATTATTTTTTATTACCCTTTTTATATCAAATGCTGGATAGACTAGTTGGGCATAAATACTTTTGTTTTCTGGACAGATATACTGGTTATCACCAAATTCAAAAAACTCATGAGGATTAAGATAAAAAAACTTTTACCAATCTTTATGGGACATTTTCTTTTAGAAGAATGCTCTTTGGTTTATGTAATGCCCCTACTACATTTCAAAGATGTATGCTGGTAATTTATTGTGATTTAATTGAAAAAGGGATTGGAGTGTTTATGGATGATTTTTCAATGTTTAGAGCATCACTTGACTCATGTTTAGAACATTTTTCAAAAGTTCTTAAGTGTTGTAAAGAAACAAATTTATTCCTTAATTGGGAAAAATGTCAATTTAAGGTAGCAGGAGGAATTGTATTAGGACATAAAATATCAGAAAATGGTATGGAAGTAGATCCTGCTAAAATTCAAGTGATGCCTAATTTATCTTATCCAACAAATGTAAGGGAAATTAGGAGTTTTTTAGGACATGCTAGATTCTGCAGATGATATATTAAAGACTTCTGCAGATGATATATTGAAGACTTCTAAAAAATTGCTAAACCTTTATGCCATTTACTGGAGAAAGATGCAATTTTCAATTCTGATGAATAATGCCTATAGATGTTTGAGTTATTAAAAAAAAGTTAGTCACTGCACTAATTATTATTTGACCAGATTGGGGAAAATCTTTTGAACTGATGTGTGATGTTAGTGATTATTCTATTGGAGCTATTTTAGGACAAAGATATGATTTTAGGACAAAGATTTTAGGACAAAGATATGATAAAATTTTCAAAGTAATTTACTATGCTAGCATAACTCTTAATGATACTGTAATATGCCTTTGATAAATTAATTATACAACAACTAAAAAAAGTTATTATCAATATTATATGCCTTTGATAAATTTAGATCATATTTAATTGGAGTTCATTGCATAGTGCATACTGATCATTCTGCTATTAAGTACTTAATGAAAAAGAAGGATGCTAAACCAAGACTTATAAGATGGATTCTTCTTTTGCAAGAATTTGAATTTGAAATAGTAGCTAGGAAGGGAACTGAAAATCAAATTACTGATCATTTGTTCAGACTTGAGTTAGAAAGTCACTCTATTTTGAAAAAGAAATTAATGAAAATTTTCCAGATGAAAAATTGTTCAATATTAATGAGTGGTGTGTTCCGTGGTATGTCGGCATTGTGAACTTTCTTATAAGTGATATTATACCCTGTGGAATGACATACCAATAGAAGAGGAAATTTATATCTAAAGTTAAGACTTATTTTTGGGATGACCTATTTTTATATAAACAAGAAAAGGATCTGATAATTGGAAGATGTGTACCTATAGAAGAAACTTATGAAATTATCCAAATATTGCATAATTCTGATTTTGGGGGACATTTTGGTGTTGATAAAACAACATACAAAATTTTACAATCTGGATTTTATTTTCCTACTATCTTTTGAGTTGTTAATGCTTATATCAAAACTTATGATAGATGTCAACGAGCAGGCAATATTTTTAGGAGAAATGAGATGCCCCTCAATTATATGCTAGAAGTTGAAATATTTGATGTTTGGGGATTAGATTTCATGGGACCATTTATATCATCTTTCGGAAATTTATATTTACTGTTAGCAGTAGACTATGTATCCAAAAAGCTATTGCTTTACCTTAATGTGATGCTCAAAGTGTTGCAAAATTTTTGAAAATGAACATATTTTGTAGATTTGGGATGCCGAGAGTTATCATAACTGATGGGAGAAGTCATTTCAGAAATGTCATAATGGAGAAATTTTTTAAAAAATATCATATAAACCATAGAATTACTACTGCTTATTATCCTCAAACAAGTGGTTTGGTTGAATCATCCAATCAGAATTATACAAAATCTGTGAATAAAAAAAAATGGATTGGTCAGTCAAACTTGACTATGATTTGTGGGCTTATAGGACCGCATACAGAACTCCTATAGGAATGTCCCTATATCGGCTAATATTTGGGAAAGTTTGTCATTTATCAGTGGAACTTGAGCATAAAGCATATTGGACAATTAAAGAGTTCAATTATAATTTAAAATTGGATACAGTTGCACTATGTGGGAGGCAACCCATAGTTATCAATGTGTTTTTGGCGTTGATTGTTGTTTGTGTGTGATTAAGAAAATTTGGGTTAGTATTTTGAGACTATTATGTGTTAGTATTAATTTTAAGACTTTATTTAGTAATCTAGATATGCTTGAATGAGTATTTGGATGTTAAGTTGACTGGTGCAAAATTGAGCACTAGCGCTTAAGCGCCAATATTCGGTGTTAAAAACCATGTGTGAAATTCAATTTCTAGAAGCTTTAGCTGCCAATTGGTTAACTTAGACGTTCTATGGCAGTTTTAGGACATGCCTAGAAGTTATTTGAAGGATTTAAGTTTATAAATAGAAGGGTTTTGTGATGGAATTTCAGCCAGAATCATTTTTAGCCCTAAAAGTCTAAGAGAAAGAGATATTTTGAGAAATGTCTTCATGGGAGATGGATTCAAAGAAAAAGGAAGAGGCCATGAGGAAGAAATTCATTAGTTAAAGTTCACAAGAGAGGTATAACGGTTTCTTAGCCGTTAATATTGAAGGAATAGCGGAAAAGATCAACAAAATTGTGACTAGCGTGGCTTTACGTGAGACAAAGTTAAATGAAGTTAATGCACATGTAGAGCATATTGGATGGAAATTAAAAATGTAATTTAGTCATACTAGTTATATAGAGGAAGCAAATAAGGCGATGTATCTTAAGCATAAATAGATTGAAGAAGATTGTATCAGAGCTCGTCACCACCGTCCATTTTATTAACTCTATATTCTAAATGCTGAATGCTCAAGGAGAGACTAATGAAAGATAGGAATTTGTTCCTTCGAATGAAGAATGGAATTAAGTTTAGTGTTAGAAAAGTGTTAGAGTTTGTTTTTTAGGAGTCATTTTTTTTTTGTGTTGGTGTTAAATCTTATTTTTATTGTTTATGTCTTTTTTGTGTTTAATTGAGTATGTTTGTTTAGGTATGTTTGTTTAGTGTTTTTGTGTTTGTATTTAGGAAAATTTTCTCATCCAAGACTCTTTGGAATGAGAATTATGTGTTGAATGTTGCTTTTACTAGTTTGTAAATGAATATATGTTTTTGTTTGTGTGAAAATTTGTGTTATTTTATTCTCGAATCGAATTAGTTATGTCGGAGAATTTTGAAAGATAGAAGAGTTAAAGGAGAGGTAAATAGTCATTTAAGTGTTGTAAGACCATTTAGGGTTGGTATACTTAGGCTAATAGTGCACTTTACTTAAGTTTAAAAATATCAAAAATCGTGCATTGGCTTCTGAGCGCCACATTCTTACGCTTAAGCGCGATGTAACCTAAGAGGCAGGCGCCTAAGCGTCACGTATCTGCGTTTAAGCACCGGTTCACGAAAATTAAATAACGAACAGTTAAAGGTAAGAAATAACCCCAAAAATCACCATTTTTACTATTGTCGTTGTCTTCCTCTTCTCAAGTTTGCAATTTTTAAGTTAGGGCAAACCTTTTCATGGAGATTTCTTGGTGGATTTGAGCCAAATTTGCTAGATTTGGATTTCTTAAGGTAAGAGCTTCACTTCTATGTACAAAATTTAGATTTTCACAAAATTTAGATTTTCACCAAAATTTAGATTTTCACCATGTATTTTGAGTACATTTGGAAAAACCTGAAGTTCACTATTTATGGTGAAAAGTGAAGAAAAATCTATAGAAATTGCATAGAATGTGTAGTTTATGCTTATAAGAGTTAAGTTTAGTAGATTAGACTTGATTTTTGAAGTTATTGTGGAATTTTGTGAAATTTATAGATTGATCCCAAGAATGAAGAGGAGTAAGAGAAAGACCCACTTTGATTCGAGCAAGTTTGTGAGTTCAAAAGCTTAGGATAGATATAGTGACACCCTAAAGTCATGAAAATTGATTCCTGAGAGGTGTTTTAAAAATCCAGGTGGATCCATGGAAGATTTGATCATTCACCGATAATGGGAATGATTTTTAATGGGAATGAATAATGGGAATGATTTTGTTGTTTTTCTGCTATGGCTATGATATATGTAGTATGAGAGTCTTATGCAAACCTTCATGAGGTGGAAGAGGATCGAGTCATGGTCAGAGGCAAATTGGTACCTTTTCACCGGAGGTAATCAACCGGAGGTAATCAATATGGGTAATCAATATGTTCTACCATTTATCGTCTGATACTTTATGTTTTATGCAAACTCTAGTCCGAATGAGACAGAACTTGATGAGATTATTTCATATTTTACTGTTGGAAGGGGACTCTGGAAAATTAAAAATCAGAGGAGAGTCACCTTTTCCACTTCAAAGTTAAGTGCAACATCGAAGTCGTAGCACTACTTTATTTCATCTCGTCAGTTACTGACGAATCATCTTACTGAAGTTACAAGGGAGAGAGCAACATTGAATTATTGTATTCAGGAAGGCAAGCTTATCAATATTAGAGCTTTGATTTATCATACTATCATCAGTTCTGCCACTGCGGCTACTACTGCAGGTCTGAGATTTGCTTCCTTGATCCTTACTTTATGTGAGCAGGCTGGTGTGAGATATGATAGCTGGGAAGAAGTGCTGCTACCTCTAAAGCCAATTACAAGTGTAAATGTGAAATAAGTGTAAATGTTACAAGTGTAAATGTGAAATCGTATTCTGAGCACTCTATTTTTGGTTGGAGAGGAGAATTTTCCAGAAGTTATAGAATGTCGATGTCTGTTGCATCCACCTCTGCTGCTTCTACATTGAGACCATCTACCTCAAGAGCATCTACACGAGCATCTACATCTACCTCACGAGCATCTACTTCTAGAGGTGAGTCTACTGAAACTCAGGATCAATTATTGCAGAAGATGATGGATAATATTAATTATAACACATATAAGGTTCAAAATTTAGAGTATTTTGTAAAACATATTAATGGGTATGCTAGAAGGCATATTGATTATGAGGAGAAATTTCACTCATCTATGGAAAGCCTCATTAGGGGTAACCAAGGAGTGGAATTTCCTTCATATCCAAGATACCCTGATTATGTGCCTTCAAATGTCTGGAACAACGATAATTCAGATGATGAGGAGGTGGACTAAGTTATTTTTATGTTTGGACTATGTGATGTGTTGGATTTTTTGTTTAATTGTTATTGTAATGTTTGTGTTTTGTTAGTATTTTATTTTAAATTTTAGGGTAGTAATTGTTGTTATGTGTTGAGTAAAGTGTTTTAGTTAGTTAGGATTGAACTTATTTCTATGTCTTTTGAAAATTTGAAATTTTTCTAGTTTTAATTTTAAACTTTTATTTTAGAAAATTGTTATCCTGTATTTTTCTTTTATCTTGTTAATGTGTTTTTTTTTGTTTAGACTGTGAAATCAAAGTTATTGTGTTTGTTTGTTTTTATGTCTGTACCTACTACTTAGAAGTCTAATGAATCTCTACATGTTGAACTAAAATTAACATGATAAAAAATTGATCAAAAATTAATTTTACTCCTGTTTTTAGTTTTAGACTTGTATAACTAGGGTATAAAAATTTCTGTAAGCATGTTATTTCAATTTTTATTCCTGCTTATATGTATCTCCTACTAAACTATTTAATCTTGTTAAAAATTTAAGTTTGGGGGGAATGAAAAATATTTTCAAAACTTGAATTTTATTTGTTCTTAAATGTCCTACAAGTGAATTTTCCTTGAAAAGAAAAATGATCATGCATATGAAGTTATATTAGGAAAGTAAAATTTGATTATAGAAATGAGTAAGAAAATTTAGTTAAAATTCATAGTAATGAAGAAAAACTTTCAGTTAAAAATTTTTAGTGTAGAAAATTTTAAATATAGTGTAACTATCTTTAGTAAGAAAATTTGTATTTTTGAAAAATTTAGAAATTTAGACATTTATTTTTAATACATAAATTTCTTTTATTAAAAATAATTTTTAAAATGATTATTTAATTTATAAGTAAAAGATTTATATCAGGACTTTTTCTTTAGGAAAAAAGAAGTGGAATTCAAAACTGTTAAAGGCCTATCCAAATATAGTAATCCTTGCCTGAAAAAGAGAAAAAGAAAAATAAAAGGAAAAAGAAGAAGAAAAACAAAAAGAAAAAGAAAAAAATAAAGAAAAATAAGAGAGGAGAAGCTTGAGGATTAGTGCCTAATAAAAAATTAGTTCCATATTTGATCTTTTGAAAGTACAAGACTTGAGAAACTCTTAAGCTTAAGGATATAATATAGTAAGTAAAATTATTCTTAATAAACTTTTTTTAAGTGGAGATAATAAGAGGACTAAATTCTATATTTGGAAAATCTACAATATTTTTGAATTAGACAGGAACTCATATTTTCATATTTCTTAACATTAAAAATTTCTAAACTTGAAATTGGTCTCATTTACTAAATAATTTTTCTAAATTGGACTACTATATTTCTAAATCTAAATTTTAATAACTCCTAAAGAAACTCATATACATATCATACTTATTTGGTTTTTAAAGATTGAAGTGTCACTTGATCACTTGAAGTATCACTTGAGGACAAGTAACATTTTAAGTTTGAGGGATTTTGATACCCCTAAAATATAGTATTTTTAGACACATTTTTATACCTATTTTTGAGATATTCTGCTTTAATGGAAGGAATTTGTGTGTTTTTATTCCAGGTACAAGTAAAAAGGTGAAAAATGCTAAAAATAGTGGAAGGGATCAAATTTGGAGCAAAAATGCAAAAAATGGTGCAAAAGTGATTTGGTGTCTAAGCGCCGGTGAAACAGAGAAGGGCGCGCCTAAGAGCCAGAGACCCCGCGCTTAAAGAGGTCCCATGCTTAAGTGCTAGAGACAGTTATTTGATGGGTTAATTCATTTTGCCGAATTTTGAAGGGACATTTGAGGCACCTATTTGCTAAAGAGGGTTGTTATGACCACTATAAAAAAAATATGGTTAAAAGACTTGTGAAAGGAGGCATCCATTGAAAAATACATCGAATCAGGACACATTTTGAAGAGATACTAAGGCACCTCTTAGAAAATTATAAAAGAAGGAAGTTGAGAGAAAAATGGGGGGAGTCCTAAGAAGTTCTTGAAATAGTTTGTAGAGAAACTTTTGGAGAGATTTTTTAGACACCACAAATTTACTTTACCCTTTTTGTTTTTAGTTTTATTGTGACAGTTACGAGTGTTGTAAGAGAGAAGAGATTCAAAAGAACTTCAAGAGTTTGGTGAAGGATTTGAGATAAGTTTTTATCTTTTTTTTTAAATTACTTTTTATTTTAATTGAGACGTCTTGTTGGTTTGATAATGATTTCTACTTTTACATTAATGTGTGGTTTTGTTTTTTCTATGGATTCTGGGTAGTTTTTTTTATCTTTCTCCTTAAAATGATAAGTAATTAATGTGTTGGATGGAAGTTGTGGAGAGTATTAATCTTTAATGTTGGAAGAAGTTGTGATGATTTAATTTCATGTACTTCATTTACTTCTTGATCTGGCCCATTTAGATGTTAAAATTTGTTGTGAGAATATGTAAGAATCGGGATGGTATTTTCTCAGTCAACAAATGGAAAGGATCACATGAGGATGTATGAATGAGAATGTAATTCATTTGATTTAGTGAAAATAAATAGAAAAATAATCTTTGAAGGGTGTAGAATTAGAGGACTTTAGAGTGACAGGATAAAACTCCCAATTTAGTTTATAATTTTAGGTTTTGATACAAGTTGTTAGCCCATAGGTGGAGGGAGAAGAGAGAACTCTAGAGTGAGAGCTAGTATCTTCTTTACCTAACCTGTCTTCAAGACTATTTAAACTTTAAATTAGCCAATGTTCTTTATAGAATCTCTATATAAAGAATAATCTTGCTCCTATTTGGCACAAAAAAATTTGAATATTTCCAAAACATAATTCCTATACTTATTACTGATTCATGATAAGGAGAAAGATATTTCATATTCAGTGCTTTTCTCTTACATAAACTCAAGTTATTTTTAGAAGTTATTTTTTTTGTCAAAATATCAAAAATACCAAAAAAAATTGTATTTTAATTACTCTAAAAATATCTATAATTTAAGTAATTGTCTTTTTATAAATATAAAGTTTATTATTTAGAAGTTTTTAGAAGTGCATATTGTGAACTCCATGTGGGTTCGATATTTGGGGCTTAATTGAAAAGTCCTATATTACTTGGTAACGATATGTATACTTGCATAGTATCCCAATATATATATAAATTAAAAAATTAAATTCTTATTTTCTCTGGATCAAGTTTTTGGTGCTGTTGCAATGTAGGAAATATAAGTGAAGAATATAATTGCATACATTGTTATACTGTTGCATATAAATAGTCAGGATCACTTAACAAGGTGGTTGATGATTTTATTACAATTTAATATAATTTTTCTGACCCTTCGTGCTATCAAAGGATAGATTCAAGCATATTTTCTCACAGCACACCTACTTCTAGTTGGGTCCCCTCTCAACGACGATCTACTAGATGAGTGGATACTGCAAGTGGAACAGTCCAGTGCCAGACATTGGGAAATGTTCTTCGATGGAGCTTTGCATCCAAAAGAGACAAAGGGTCAGGAACAGTTACGCCAGGTAAAGTAGGAGTCAGTCTGATCTTCATTACACCAGATCAGGAAATGTTGAGATTCCCATACCACCTAACAGAGCCATGTCCAAATAATTAAGCAGAGCATGAAGCACTAATCAATGGGTTGGAATTGACAATCTCGATGGACATAGTAGACATTGCCATCTATGGCGACTCAAAACTCATCATTCAATAGTTCACCAGACAATACAAGATTTTGAAACCAACATTAGCAGAATACCATCAGTATACAATGAAGTTGCTGGAACAGAACCTTAGTGTGACACTTTATAGGATTCCTCAGGGAGATAACACCCGTGTCGATGCTTTACCAAATCTTGCTAAGGAATTAGCCTATTCTCTAGAGGATTCCATTGATATTACAATACAAGGACGTCAAATTTTGTCAAATATCGACCTTAACAATCTACATAAGCTCAAAAAAGAAGAATATATAGTAGTTGTGGTAGCAGACAATACCGAAGATTGGCGTAGGCCATTGATAAAATATTTACAAACATGAAAACTATCATAAGACAGTCTGAAGCATATCATATCACGAGAAGAGCTATGTCACATTCCTTGGTAGGTGATGTTCTATACATAATATCCTTTGATCATATGTGGCTGCGATGTCTAAGCATGGCAGAGGCACGGGATATTGTCAAATAGGTACACGTCGGATTGTGTGGTGCTCACCAGTCAGGGCCAAAAATTGTCACCTATGTCAGGTGCTTGGAGTGGTCTTGCACGATCCTCCGAATGTGATACACCTAACTGTCACCTTGTGGCCATTCGAGTGTTGGGGCACGGATATAGTGGGTCCAATAGACCCTCAATCTTCCAAGGGACAGAGATTTATTCTTGCAGCTACATATTAATTCTCCAAGTGGGCAGAGGTAGTGTCGATATGAGAGATCACAACACATCATGTTCTGAAATTTTTCAAGTATCAGATCATCTACCATTTTGGTGTACAACACAGAGTTATTTCTGACAATGGGCCATCCTTCAAAAGCACATAAATCAACAATTTCGTCAAACGACATGGAATATATTAGAGATATTCTATAATTTACTACCCTAAAGTAAATGGCCTAGCTTAAGCTTTCAATAAGACTCTCATGCAAATATTAAAGAAGACATTGGACAAAAATAAGAAAAGATGGCATGAGAAGTTGTTAAAAACTTTGTGGGCCTACCAGACAACGTTCAAAACACCTACTCAATGTACGTTATATTCGCTAGTGTAAGGATCTGAAGTCGTACTCTTGCTGGAAGTGCAGACATCTTCTGTTAGAGTCACTGTCACCAATCAAAAAATAGTTAAAGACAACGCTAAGCTCAGATTGACAGAACTAGAAGCCCTCAAAGAAAAATGATTAGAAGCACAGTAGAATCTAGAGCTCTGCCAAGTGAAGATAATCTGAGCTTACGATAAATTGGTCCCCCCAAGGACATTCAATGTCGGTGAACTTGTACTCGTTCTTAGGAGGCCTATCCTTGTACACCACAGAATAGGTAAAAAATTTGAACCGATATGGGAGGGACCATTTGAAGGTCTTTTCAGGAGGATCTTACCAATTGATGGATTTCTAAGGAGAAAGGCCCATGCTACTGGTCAATGGACAATATTTGAAGAAATACTATACAACTTGATGTTCTACGATAAGAATTTAATGAAGAGATACTGGTTTTGAGGATGGCTATTTGGCTAGCATCTATGACTGGGTCCAAAAATTTATAATAAGATCAATTTTAATAAAATTAAATTTGAATTTGCACTTTTCAATTTCCCCCCTTAATTTTGAATTTCATTAAATTAAATTAAATTAAATTAAATGTCCTTACACACATAAAAATTTTAAAGATCGCTTAATAATGGTTTGTTATTGTTCTTATTCGTGCAAAAGTATCAACAAAATGACGTTTCACCTGCTTTATGCAGGAAAATGTTGGGCCAGAGGTTGATCTTCACATTCAAAGACAGCTTACATCTCACACTTAATGAAGAAAAGGAAGCCCAGGGCGGCATCATAAGTTTTGACTTGAACTACGGTCAAGTCAATGTAGGCTAGTGGGTCCCTTGATGGACATTGTCAGTCACCATGAAGCGGAATGATTACTATTAATTCTCAGAATCAGTGCCCTAGAGCACTTCTCATTGAAGAGGAAGAAAGATAGGGAAATACAGTACCTGATGAAGTAGAATAGTTAGCTCCAGTCGATGTCACTACATTGATAGGAGAATTGGTTGGCGCTAGTGAAGAAAGAGTTCCAGAAGTACCACTGAGGAAGAAGCAGCGCAGGAACGTCAATCGGCATAAACATAGAGCTTTTGTTTGCTTAGAGAAGCGACGGGTTAGAGAAGCATTAAGTTCTATTCAAGAAGATGAAATTTATTATCCAAATTCGGAGGAAACCTCCACCAGTCTACTAATTACCGAAGATGAGCCAGAGACACTTGCAGAGCCTGCACCTTCAAGGATCCCTGATGAGCTTTATGTGGGATGCCCCATGTGCAATGCAGAAATTTTGACAAGGAAATCGTCGGTTGGAACCTTTGCAGAGTGCCCAGAGTGCAACATTCTCCTCTTGGAGAGATATAGGACATTCAAAGAGTATATAGCAGCAAGCATGAGACTTAGAAGTGTCGAGCACCCAGGCGTTGAGTCGTACAATCCACAGTTTGTAGAGACAGGGCCATCTTCGATTTCATTAGAGATCCATTAAGAGGTTCAGCCCCAGTAGTTATAGATGATACCAAGATCCAAACTCGAGAAGATACGCTGGGTCCAGAAATAAAATTTGAACACTACAAAGAAATTCAAGGAAAATACGTCAACATCCTGGAAGGATTGAAGCTTTTATCTCAATTCTCTTTATATATGTTAATGTGAAGTATGAGATTATATTCTTAATTTCCTTAATTATAATTCTTACTTTGCAATGACGCCAAAAACTTGATCCCAAGAAAAGCTAGGTAAACGCTTACTTTGAAGCAAATAAGAATACATTTATAATATTTAAATATGAGATACTATGCAAGTATACGTATGGTTCTCAAGTAATATAGGACTTTTTGAGTAAGCCCCAAATATCAAACCCACAGGGAAAACAACAATATGAAACTAAAAATCATAAGAAATTAGATAACAAATTAAACTTAGCAAAATATTATTACTCAAACTATAGATGCTATAATAGGAAAGAAAGTTTGATTCTTTTTGTAATTTTTGATATTTTTGTAATTTTTGATAATTGAAAATAAAACAAGCAACTAACTAACTTAACTAGATATTTGCAAGATGAAAGCAATATAAATAAAATATCTTTTTCCTTATCATGAATCAGTAAAAGTTTAGAAATTTTGTTGTGGAAGTATTCTAATTGCGTTGTGTCAAATAGGAACAATAATTTTCCTTACCCTTACTAGAGATGCTATAAAGAACATTGGTCAATCTATAGTTTGAATAATCTTGAAGACGGGTTAGGTAAGGAAAATACTAGCTCTCATTCTAGAGTTTCCTCTTCTCCCTTCACCTAGGAACTAAAATCTCGCATTAAAACCTAAAAATATAAATCAAATTGGGGGCTTTAGCTTGTTCTCTAAAGTCCTCTAATTCTACACACTTGTAAGTTTATTTCTTTATTTATTTGCACTCAACCTCATGAACTAAATTCTCTTCCATGAAATAAAATGTGATTATTACCATCCAATACTTAATCACTTAATATTTTAAGGAAAAAGATAAAGAAAACAACTCAAAATTCATGGAGAAACTACAACCACACTTAAGTTTGAAAGTAGAAATCATGCACACAAACAAGAAGTTTAAATTAAAACCAAATGTAGTCATAGAGATAAAAACTTATCTCAAAATCCTCTCCACCAAAGTCTTGAAGTTCCTTTGAATCTCTTCCTTCACTTACAATACAAACAAAAACTTGAAATAAAAAGAAAAGTATACGGTGGTAGGGGCAGCGGCGGGGGCGTGTGGTGGTTGGCTTTAGATCGGTCTCGTGGACGATGGCTGATCCTTTCAATCCAAGTCTTCTTTTATAATTTTCCAAAAGGTGTCTTGGTGTCTCCTTAAAATGTGTCTCCATTCAATAAGTCTTCTAGAAGCTGCCTCCTTTTAAAAGTCAATTGAATGAATTTTTGTATCCATTAACTATTTCTCACGCTTTCACCAAGGGTTTCTTCGAACACCTCCTCAAAAATTCTTCCAAATTCAAAGAAACATAAAAAAACTACTTCTGATACTTAAGCGCGGGGTACCTGGTGCTTAGGAACTGCTCTCTCTGTTATTCTGGGCGCTTAGGCGCCTCAGTTTATTTTCGTTATAAATTTGTTCCTTTTTCACTCCTTTCACCATTTTTTATCCATTTGATTGTACATGAAAGAAAAAATACAAATACGAAAATGATTGTACATGAAAGAAAAAATACAAATACTTTTCATTAAAGCGCAATATCTAAAAAATAGGTATAAAAAAGTGTACACAAAGACTATATATTTTAAATGTATCAAAATCCCACAAACTTAAAATGTTACTTGTCCTCAAGTGACAATCCAATCCTTTAAAATTAAATAAGTAGATTATGTAAAAGAGTTTCCTTAGGATATTCTAAGATTTTAATATAGAAATATAGTAGTCAAATATAGAAAAAAAATATTAGTATATGAGACCAACATAAAGTTTATAAATTTTTAAAGTGAAGAAGTATGAAAATATGAGTTCCTATCTAGTTCAGAAATATTGTAAATTCTCTAAATATAGAGTTTAGGCATTTTATTCTCTCCACTTATAAATTTTTATTAAGAATAATTATAGTTACTATATTATATTCTTATGCTTAAGAGTTTCTCAAGTCTTATACTTTAAAAAGATTAGATGTGGAACCAATTTTTGATTAAACACTAATCCTCAAGCTTCTTTTCGCTTCTTCAACTTTTATTTTCTTTTTTTCTTCTTTTTTTCTTTCTTCTTTTTTTCTTCTTCTCTCCTTTTTTAGGCAAGGATTACTATATCTAGATTGGCCTTTAATGATTTTGAATTTTATTCTTCCTTTCTTAAAGCAAAGTTTTGACATAAATCTTTTACTTAAAAATATAAAAATAGTTTTGAAAATTATTTTTAATAAAAGAAATTGAAGCATTGAAAATAAAAGTCTAACCCATCTAAATTTTTCAAAAATACAATTTCTCTTACTAAAGATAGTTACACAATATTTATCTTCTCCACACTAAAAGTTGTTAACTTTATGTTTTTCTTCGTTACTATAATTTTTAACTAAATTTTCTTAGTCATTTCTATATTCAAAATTTTACTTCCCTAATATAACTTCATATACATAATCATTTTTTTCTTCAAATCAAAATAAAATTTGTTTGAAGTACATTTGAGAACAAATAAATTTCAAGTTCTTAGAAAAGTTTTCATCCCCCCCGCCCCTCAACTTAAATTGTTAGTAAGATAAAATATTTTAGCATCATATATATATATAGGTAGGAATTTATACATCCTAAATATTCCAGTGTAAAAATTAAAAATAAGAGTAAAAATTAATTTGATCAAATTTTAATTTATTTAACATATAGAGATTTTTTAGACTTCTATGCAGTGGAGATTAACATAAAAGCAAACAAACACACTAACAAACATTCACAACTGCAACATAAGGAAAATACCTGGTAGTAATTTGAATATTATATACATGATGGTTTTAAGTGAAAGTTAGCAATATTACAAACCTTCCTAAGATCTAGAATTATGTTTAACACGGACTAACTAAATACACAAAACAACACAGATAACATAGTTACTACCACAAAAATAAAATAAATACTCACAATAACATAAATACATCACAACAGTGCCCAACAAAATCAAACACAAACAAAATTAACAATCTCAACAAGTACAACTCAATACAATACAATGATATAGTATAATTGTTCCACAAAAAGTTCACAATAAAAATAAATGTTATAAAATTGATATTTTGGATATTGAGGAAAAACTACACTCTAGTCACCTCTCATGAGGTTTTCCATAGATGAGTGGAATTTCTCATCATAATCGCTATATCTTCTCATATATCCAACTATATGATCTGCAAAATTTTCTAAATTCAATACCTTACCAGCAGTATTTTTGAAGTTGTTCAATATCAATTGCAATAATTGTGACAGTGAATCAGATCTAGAAGTATGACCTTGTGATGTTGAAGCACGTGAAATGGAAGCTTCAGTTGTAGAGGCACCTGAACTGCTAGAAAATCCACCTTTCCAACCAAAGATCAAATGATGTGAATAAGACTTCACATTGATACTAGTAATTGGCTTGAGTGGCTGCAGTATCTCCTCCCAACTATCAAATCTAACACATGTCAGCTCGCATAATAAAAAGATCAAGGATGTGAATCCTAAACCTGCAGTAGTAGCAGCAATGACATAACTGATGATAACATCATAAATCAGAGCTCCAACCTTGATGGGCTTGAACTGCTAAATACAATAGCTCAAGGCTACTTTATCTCGGGTCACTTCACTGAGGTGATTTGTTGGTAGCAGACGAGCAGAAATAAAGTAGTGCCACAGTTCGCTGTCGCATCCAACTTTGAAGTGGGGAAGTTGACTCTTCTTTCATTAGTAATCTTCCATAATCCCCTTCCACCAGTCAACAATAAAATAATCTCATCTAACTCCTCCTTGTTCGGACTATAGTTTAAATAAAAGCATATTGTGCTAGGGGGAAATTGATAGAACTGGTTTATTACCTCCGGTGAGAAAGGTACTTGTTTCCCTCTAACCATGACTCCTTCTTCTTCAGCCTCTGGGAGATTTGCATAGAACTCCCAAATAATAGATATAACAACCACAGTAGAAAAATAGCAAAAACACTCCCACTGTCGGCGAACAATCACATCCTCTACTGCTCCACATGGACACTTGCAACACTGCTCAGAGATCAATTTTCTCAATTTAAGTGCAGCATTGTGTCTATACTGAACTCTCGAACTAACATTTTTTTAATCGAATTGAGCTTTTCCTTTGCTCCTATTCATCCTTGGGGTCATTTCTAAAAATCATATAAAATTCACAATAAATCCTAAATTCAACTCTAAATCATTAAACTCAACTCCTAAAAGCTTAAAATACCATTTCTATGTATTTTTGATAGATTTTTCTCAAATTTTCACTAAGAATAGTGATTTTTAGTCAAATCCATAATTTTCTCAAAATACATGGTGAAAATCAAAGATTTTTACATAGAAGTGATGCTCTACCTTAAGAGCATAGAAGTGAAGCTCTACCTTAAGAGGATCAAATCTAACAAATTTTACTTGAAACCACACTTAGAATGATACCCTTGCTCTCCAAATCACAAAAATTGAAGGTTGGAGATGAAGTTGGGGAAAAAATGGAGTTTTTCAGCCAAAAAATTCACTTTAAACCATTCACGAACTGGTTTACGTGAACCGCGCTTAAGCGCAAATCATTTAACGCTTAGGTGTCAATCTCTCCGGTTAACTTGCGCTTAAGTATGGAGACTTGTCGCTTAGGCACCAATGCACAAATTTTGACATTTTTAGTTTTAAGTAACATGCACTTATAGCTTAAGTCATCAATCCAAAATGGTCATATAAATCTTTAATATCTATTTTCTTCCCTTTCAACTCTCCTTTACCTTAATTTTCATTAATCTTAACTAATTCAGTTCAACACAAAATAATACAAAATTTCACACAAAAAACACTTATATTAGTTCACAAATAATTACAAATATTTTTAATACATAGATTCTCAATCGAAAGAGTCTTGGATGAGATAGTTCCTATCACAATCACTAAACAATCATAACATTAAAAACACACTAAACAAACTTAACATTAATAAACAAATACTAAACATAGAAACATTATACAAAGTACTTAATTTCACTCTCATTTGGTTGGAACGAATCTTAGTCTATCATTAGTCTCTTCTTGGGCATTTGGAATGTAAATCTGATGGAATGGACGGTGGTGAAGAACTCTGGTTGAGTCTTCTTCAATCCATTTATTTTTCAAAAAGATAGCCATGTTTGTTTCATCCACAAAGCTAGTATGGATAAATTTCATCTTAAGTTGCCATCCCATATGCTCCAAATGTGCTTTAACTTCCATCACTTTTGCTTTAATTGAAGCCACATCAGCCTCAATTTTAGTGATTTTCTCCGCTATTCCTTCAATACTAACGGCTAGGAAATCATTGTATAACTCTTGCACACTCTGACTAATGAATTTATTCTTCGTAACTTCCTCCTTCTTCTTCAAATCACTCTCCCAAGATGACATCTTTCCAGGAACTCTCACTCTTCACATAGAATTTCGGATTAAATTTAAAATGTGGTGAGATTTCTCCTCATACCCTTCTATTATAAGCTCTACATCACACCTAAAACTCTAAAAATGTTTTCAGACCACTAACCCACATTTAAACCCACTAAACCATGTTTAAAACTTCTATAAACATCATTTAGCATGTTTAGTAAACTACCGCGCTTAAGCGTCAAAGGTTGGCGCTTAAGCGTCAGTGCTTAATTTAGTACAGGTCAGCTTAACACCCAAAAACTCATTCTAACATATCTAAGTCATCTTTTAAGGTCTTAGAATCATTACAAAATTGTTATATATCCAATATACTACCAAGATTTTCTAAATCAAACATAAAAACATAACATTCAAAGCAAACACACACATAACTATGGGTTGCTCCCACAAAGTGCTTGGTTTAACGTCATCAGTCTGATGTAACCAATACTTATTCTAGTTGACCAATAGTATAAGATCATTCAATTTAAGTTGATCCCCTAAAAAGTAGGGTTTCAGCCTATGCCCATTCACTTTAACCCATTCACTTCATTCACTTTAAATATTTTATCAGTTTTATAATCTTTGATATCCACAGCTCCATAAGGATAAACTTTTATCACAACAAATGGGCGCATCTACTTGAACTTATGTTTGCCTAAAAATAATCTTATCCTTGCATTATATAGCAAAAAATGTTGTCCTTGCTCAAAATTTTAGTAAGAATCCTCCGATCATGCCACATCTTTATCTTTTCTTTATAAATCTTAGCACTTTCATAAGATTCAATCCTTATATCTTCAAGCTCATATCTTCAAGCTCATTCTTCAAGCTCATTTAATTGCAATAGTCTTTTCTCACCAACATCCTCTAAATTGTACTTAAATTTCATAATAGCCCAATATGCTTTATGCTCAAGTTCAACTGGTAAATGACAAGTTTTCTGAATTGTTAGCCTGTATGGGGACATTCCTATAGGAGTTCTATATGCAATCCTATAAGCCCACTAAGCATAGTCAAGTTTGACTAAACAATCCATTTTGGATGGATTCACAAATTTTTCCAATATTCTTTTAATTTCACAATTGGATAATTCAGTCAAACCGCTTGTCTGATGATGATAAGCAGAAGCAATTTGATGGTTAATTATTTATTTTTTTAATAATTTCTCCATCATTACATTTATAAAATGACTTCCATCGTCAGTTATGATCGCTCTCAGCATCCCAAATCTACAAAATATGTTTATTTTTAAAAACTTTGTAACACTTTGATCATCACGTTGAGGTAAAACAACATCTTCTATGAAGCAAGAAATGCATATAATGATAAATATAAGTAGAGAAGATTTTAGCATGATATAGCATATCCAGAGGCTATGACTAGATATCTAAGGGTTAATTAGAATGTAGAATTTCCAACTAGCCCCAGTTTTACTCTTTATATGCCAGATCATGAAGAAGAAGAAGAAGAAAAAGAAGAAGAAGAAGAAGAAGAAGAAGAAGAAGAAGAAGAAGAAGAAGAAGAAGAAGAAGAAGAAGAAGAAGAAGAAGATGATGATGATTGATGATGATGATGATGATGATGATGATGATGATGATGATGATGATGATGATGAGGTAGAGGATGAAAACTGATATTTTAGGAGTTTAGCTTGTTTGTTTATTTATTTGTTTGTTATTGTGATTGTTATGTTATTTGTTTTCTTTAAAGTTCTTGTAGTAGGAACTTTTATTTTAATGTTTTACTATGGAATGTAATAGAAATTGTGGATTTTTACGTTTTCTGCACATTTAGTATTTTCAATTTTTTATTATGTTTTTAATTCTTAGCAAATCCTTTAAAGTATACCGTGTTTTATGTAATGTTTTAAAGCCTGTAGTACCTGCAGTATACCAGAGTCTGGTTTCATTTCAGAAATTCTCTACAGGTTAGTTTTTACTTGTATGAAATTACTATTTTTTGAATTTTTGTACTCAACATTTTTTATTACTTAAAAATTTAAGTTTGGGGGAATAAAAAAATTCTTTTAAAAAAGAAGAAAACTAAATTTTATTTGTCCTCAATTAACTATATTTTTAAACTTAATTTAACATGACCTTGGATATTTGAGTTTAACTTTAAATGACTATTTATGTTTGTAAATATTATGGTAAATTTAGGTAAAATTTTTTAATAATGAAGGTCAATTCTAAAGTTAAAGATATTTGGTATGAAAAGATGAGATTATGTTTTTTCTATTTAAAGGAAAGGAAATTGTATTTTTGAAGTATTACAAATTTTAGGGTTTCATGTAAGAAGAAAAGAATGAGACTTTATAAAAAATCATCAACACTAATATGAATTTATAAAACAAAGAAAGGTAAAAAGTTTTAACTTTGAGATGAGGATAGTGAAGTTAAAAACTATTAAAGGCTATCAATATATAGTAATCCTCACTTCAAAAAGAAAAGGCAAAAAGAAAGGATTGAAAAGATCCAAAAAAGAAAAGAAAGGATTGAAAAGGTCCTGGAAAAAAAATAAAGAAAAAGAAAAAAAGAATGTGAGGAGAAGCTTGAGGAGATGCCTAATCAAAAAATGGTTTCACTTGAATCAACTTAAGCAAAAGACTTTATTACATTTTTTAAACTTGTATTTCAGTATTAGCACCCTTACTAGTAAAGTTTTCATGAAGTTCTTTTTGTATGGATATTCTAAGTATTCTTGATATAACGAATTACAATTCCTCTTGAAATGAATGAAGATTTAGAAATCTTAGATTTGATTACTATGTATTCTTAAACTTATAGTTTTATTCTAAGTTATTAAAATTTTTTCTTAAATTTTACTCTTTAATTTATTAAACTAAAGTATAGAAGTTTATAAGTTAATCTCTATCCTAAGTCATATTTTTATATAGTAAAAGAGTCACTTGAAGACAAGTAACATTTAAGTTTGGGGGATTTTGATATACCAAAATAATGTGTTATTTTAAGTATACATTTTATGCTTATTTTTTGTGATGTTGCACTTTAAAGAAGGGTATTTTCATATTTTTGTTGCAGGTATATCAATTTTAGACATTTGAAGCATAAGTAGCAAAAAGGACAAAATTTGGAGTCAAAATTGCTAATTTTGTGAATCTGGCGCCTGAAGCATCATTTTACAGAGAGGCGGCGCCTGAAGCGCCAAAATCGGTACTTGAAGCACTAGAACCCAAAACAGCGTGGACTTAAGCAATTTGGCACCTGAAGCGCCATAATCAGTGCCTGAGGTACTAGAGACGACTTTTTATAAATTAAGGCATATCGAGAAGAATTTTGCATGAATTTTGAAAAGTCCACATGTTCCAAATGCTCCATGAAATGATTCAATGAATCAAGACACTTTGGAAGGTTCTTTGATGAAGGGATATGTATCTTGAATCCATAGAGATTTCTTTTGGAATTCAAAAGGTTTGACTTTTGGATAGAACTTTGGAGGGAATTTTGAACTCTTTTTGGAGGGAGGCAGCCTCTAATAAAAGAGAGGAAAGTCTAAGGCTTGAAAGAGGAGGGCATGAGAAAGAAGAAGGTGGCATATAGAGATTTCGGTTGTAAAGAGAGAGAGGAGAGTTAAAAAGAGAAAGTTAAGGACTTGGAGATTTTCTTCAAGGGTTGTAAGAAAAGAGGGAAAGTGAGAGATCTCTTCTTCATTACATTTCCAAGAGAGAATCGAGAGTGCTTATAAGGATAGAAAGTGCTTAAAGGGAACTTCTAGGGATTTTCTTGGGAAGGATCGTGAGATAAGTTGTGTCTTTTATTTCTTTGTTTTGTAAACTTATTTTTATATATGAAATTCTTATTTTGTTCTATCATTCTCATGAATTCTAAGTAGTCTTCTCTATCATTCCTCCTACTCTGAAATATGGTTTTGTGAAGATTTGCTTTTTTTATACAAATTTAAATGTAAAAAATTTATGATGATTTAAACTACGATCTTCATTTACTTTTTCAATCTAGCCAATTGAAATGCTAAAATATGTTGGGAAACATATGATCCAAAAGAGCTATGGTTTTTATAACATAGTGAGAGTCACATTCAATTTCATGGGTGAGGATGTTATCCATGAGGTTGAGTGCAAGAAAATAGAGAAATATACTTTGTTGGATGTACAATTAGAGATTTTAAGGTGACAGATTAAAATCCCCAATTTGGTTCAGTTGATTGGAACCTAATGCGAGATTGTTAGCCCTCAGGTGAGGGAGTAGTGGGAGCTCTAGAGTGAAAGCTGGTATCTCCCAACCTAACTACAGAATTAAGGACAAAACTCTTGATTAATCAATGTTCTTTATGCACTTGAAAGAGGACAAAGATAGGATTGCTCCTATTTGACATAATAGAATTTAATATATATTTTTAAATAATTTTAATTTCTTCACAATCCATATACTCATTGTAAAGAGGAATGATGTTTTCTTAAATTTGAACTCTTCGTCACAAAAACTTTGTTTAGTTTTTATAAGTTTACTTTTTAAGTTTAGCAATTAGTTTAATTAACTTAGTTCTTTTAATTGTATTTTATTTAGCATACACTCAATTACTTTAGATTTGAATTTCATACATAAGTTTTGAAGTTTGAATTATGTTTTACATTATAGTCATAAGAATTTTTCATAAGCATTTCCAACTTTTCTGTGGGATCGATACTTAGGATTCTATTAGAGCTCTTTATTACTTGAGCGATACGTATACTTGTGTTATTATTACGGGTTTGGCAGTTTAAAAATTTTAAAAGATAAAATTATTTTTACTAAAGTTATTTTTATTGAGATTTGCGTTGCATAGTTATTATTAGTATTTTTTTGTATGTGTTTTGCAATATTGAAAAATATTTACAAAAATAATACACAAAAACCGCACATCTGTCATACTATAATATGTTCACACTGTTGAGTTTGGATCGCTAAGCCTATCTAGATTGGACTAGAGGAACAAACTTGTTATGCCTTTCCATTATCAAGATTAATCCCTGATGTGGCCCTTGCACTGAGCAACCTGGTTCATTATTTTTACTGTATTTTTTGGTGCGATAAAGTAGTACACTGACTAATCTAAACTAAGTTTGGAGCAAACAACATCCTTGTCAGAAGCTTTTCTTTGTCTTAGTCAATAAACACCAATACAACAAACTAACACAAATTAATATAACAAACAAAATTTCCCATTTCTCAGTTCATTGACCTCAATCCCCTCATAGGATTCGTTAAGTCAATGTCTTGTGAAAACACAATAAAGTATGTGTATCTCTCTAGTTTAGTCATTGCACACCGTAGAAGAATCCTTAGAAGCCCAATGCCCAATGATCAATTTTTAAGACAATCAAATTAGAGCTTAAGGTAGATGCTAGTCCCTGAACTATTGACTTTGCATTCAATTTAGATTCCCATCTCATCTATCTTTATCAAGTCGCCTTTGTGCACCTCTTAGTTTAAGAATAAGTTTTTGTATTCTCTTTCATAATGTGTCCAGGCACAACACAAATTCACATTCTAACTACTTAAATAAAATTCCCTAGCAAAGTTAAACCAACTCAATCATCTAAATGTTCCTCTGACTAGCTATAAGGATAAATGATATGTTCCAAAATTGCCCTCCTTGATGTAGTCATGTGATCAACCTCCGAGGTTGGATGTTAGTCTCATTGTATTCCTCCTTAGTCCTCTTATATTGCTGAGTTGCTTTAAGGATGAATAATAAACTCTAACATTGTTCTTCTTGATCTAGTCATTCTGTTTATCTTTTGAGTTGGATGTTAGTTCCAGTGTTTTTCATCCTAGTATAGGCAATTCTCACAGTCTATTCAAATATCTACTAGAATGAATGATAAGCTCCAGCAATGTCCTTCATGATCTAGTTGACATGTTCACCTCTTTGGGTATATGTAAATCTACATCAGTTTTCTTTCTTTTTTTTACCCAAATGTGTCTTGGTAAACTTGAAATCCCCAATGGATCCCAAACATTATAATTTACAAATCTTCAGCTCTAAATCTCTAACATATCTAGAGCAAATCATATGTCCTTTAAATTTAGTTGATCACTTTTGTCAATGGCAATATGTGCGACATACTTAGAACAATCCACCACACATATTTAAGTCTATTAATTGACCTCATTTTTCTTACATAGGACTTGAGCAAACCTTCCCACTAGTTCAGTGCAGCCACATTAGCCAATACTTTACATTAGCCATTTTTGATCTAGTGTGGACACGCCAGCCCTAGGCATGATCACGCTCAAAAGAACCCTAATACGGTCACACCTAGCCTAAGCATGACCACGCCCAGATATATCCTAGAGTGAACACTCCGTGTGGTCACTCCCGGTGAAATTCTACCGATTAGTGGCTTTTGTGCAAAAATTAGAGCACGAACCTCACACCATTTTATTGTCAACAATCTGTGGCTCACCCAATCATTTAATTTATCATGGTGGTCGGCCAGCCACTTAATTAGATGTCCATGAAGGGCTCTATCACTGCCTTCCCAGTCTATAAATAGGTGGTCTTCTAGCACTCTTCGTAACAGACTCCCTGACATTTAGATACTTAAGGCTGGCTCAAAAACTTTGGCAATAGTATAAAGGAAAGAGTACTCTAACAAACCTCATCCCCTCAGATCAACCTCCTTTGTTAAGCCTCTCTCCCCTCTCTTTTAATCAAACTATTTATATTATGTTTCATAGTTATCCTAGTTATTCAACTCAATATACTTTGATTAGGCTTAGATATAGGCTCAACTCAGGTCGACCCAAACCTAACATAGGCCTAAATCACTTAAACTCGAACCTCACCTAACTTAACCTTAAACCTAACCTAACCCATCATCTAACTCAAACCATAAACCAAGCCTAAACCTAACCTTACCCAAAACATAACCTAACCCTAAACCTATCCTAAACTAAAACAATCCCAAACCTTAACCTGAAACCTAACTCAACCCAAACCCAGGTATGACCCAACCCAAACCTGACCCAACTTAAACTTAACCTAAACCCTGGTAAGACCCAACCCAAACCTGACCCAACTTAAACCCAATCTACACTTAACCCAACTTGGACCTGACTCAACACAAGTCTAACCTAATCAAAACCCTAAACCTAACCAACCAAACATGACCCAACCAAGGCTCAACCTAACTTGGGTCAACCTTAACTAAACCTAAGTTAAACTAGGTTAACCCTCTCAAACCTAGATTAACCCTAATTAAATCCAAGTCAACTCGGGTCAAACCATCTTAATTCGAGTCAACTCAAATCAAACCCAACCCTAATTTGGGTTAACCCAGTCTAACCCAAGTCAACCCTAATCAAACTCAAGTCAACTCGAGTCAACCCAATTCAAATTTAGCTCTATCAGGTCAACTCAGCTTAATCTAGGTCTATCCAGCTTAACCCAAGTCAACCAAATTCAAACCTAACTCAACCCAGGTCAATCCAGCTTAACCTAGGTCAACCCAAACTAAACTTGAGTCAACCAAAGTTAATCATAGGTCAACCAAAGCCAGCTCAAGTTTAATCTAGAACTAAATCAGCTGATTCATATCATACCTCAGCTTAATACGAAGCTAACCTAAGCTAGAAATTCCACATACTTCAGCTCAACCTCAGCCCAAGTCTAATCCAAGGTTAAGTATACATATTAAGTTATGTGTGTTATTTCATATTTCATGTCACATGTCATTTAATGTTAAAAAACCGAATAAAAATGACAAAAAAATATACATAAAAAAAGGCGAAAACCTCTCACAAGATTTTTTTCTCCACAAACATCAAACCTTAAAAAAAATTTAAAAAAAAAACTTAGAAAACTCTGATTTTTTAATATTACTGAAAACCTAGGAATTGAAACAAGATATGAATTCAAATATTGAACTTTAAATAAACATCTAAAACATATCATGATAAAGAACAATAATAGAACCTAAGTAAATCCGACATAAACCTTAGGTAGGCTAACTTATATACCAAACTGAGGACTATACACTTACCTCAGTTCAATGTGAGTATAAAAGCCTAGATTAGTCTAGGTACCCCAGTTAGCACTAAGGACTGAGACATACAAAATAATAAACCTACCCTCTGAGACTAGAGGGAATACCTTAGATTAAAGTAACCCATGCTTTCTAACGAAGGCATTTCAGACTGGTTCAAAATTATGAATCCTTCATGCTATGACATTCAGGGGGGTTCTTGGTTATGTGGATGGTCATAGTCGACAGATACCAATGTTCTAGGGACGACAAAAATCCATGAGCATCTTGACTAGGGACATTATTCCCAAAGTCTAGGTTAGTCCACCCCTAGAATCGTTACAGAGTTCTTCTAGAAATCTTTTCTTACCTAATTTTATCCCAAGGTTTCCAATCACTTTAGTTAGTCAAGTCTAGTACCTCTGATTTATCTTTTGACTTCACCTGATCAGTTCAAACTCATCATTAGAACCTTTCAAAATCACTCTACAAATTTTTTTTAATAGCTTGTTTGAATCTTTTCCATGACAGATTTTCATCAGATTATATGTCTCATCTCTTTATGCTTAATTCTTCCACATTGGACCCTCCACTTCCAATCACTCCAATTATGAAAGTACGGTCTCTAATAATCAGAATCACCACATTAATTGAGAGTTTTCCTTAGGGCTCACAGCTTTCAGGATGTAACTAACTACAAGGGCTTACACTTGTAGGGAATGAGATCCCATAATTAAAATAAACCTTGTATAAAAATCTAATGATAGCTTTGAATTATTTTCATATTATTATTGACGATTTAATGGCTTTTATAGTAAAATTTGGAAGGCATATATAATTTCTTCTAAACAAAGATTGGGCTAAATATTTGTTATGCAATTAGCTTTCTATGACCTATCATAATCTATAGGTTATATCAAATCGGGTCATGATAGTGGAAGTTCACTATGTTAGAAAAATCTAATTTCTAAAAATTAAAAATTTAAAAAAAGTTACAAAAAATATTTTTTTATTATTTTTTAGACACTCTATTTTATTAAATTTGATTTGTAATTCTCTTACATATGAAAGAAAATAAACATTCATATTTAAAAGGATTTTATTCATATGCTTGGCTTAATTCATGTGTCTTTCTCCATATAACTAAGAAAATTGTTTGATTAATTTCATAGTATTGTACATGTTTTTCCTAACTTCCTCTTCAATTGAAAAAAAAAATTCATTAATCATTGTCATTTAATGTCTTAAAATTATGCAAACGTATGCATCTACTTCTTCTAGCTACTCATTTGCACATATTTGTACACTCAAGTTTTATTAGAGTTATACATACATTTAATAACTTGCTAGCTTTTACATTAATTTACAAAAGCTATAATAATAAAATCAAATTACTATGATAAATAGGTCCATTAAATGAATTAACTTTCTAACAAAAAATTTAAAAGTAAGTGGATTTTTTTAAAATTATCAAAAATGCTTTTTCTCAACAACTAGTAATAATTTTATAGTAAAATGTAAGTTTATTTATAAATAATCAATTATTTATGGATAAAAAATCTAATACCTAGATGCTTACAACCTAATATTCATCTCTCTTTATTTCACTCTCTCTATCTCTCTCAAGATTTAATGTTAGAATTTTTTTAGTTTTTCTTTAAAAGGTTAATAAAGGCATATTATATGTCCATTTATTTAAGTATTCAATGAAGAAAAATAGTTTGGTAAGCTTGACATAACATCTAGTACCATATATGGGAGTGGCACAAAACATAGCTAAGTTTTCTCAAAAAAAACAAAGCGACAAATGAAAATTTAAAAAACTTCAGGATAAAATTGAAAATCATGGAGTAAAAGTTATAAAACTAAGATAAAATGAAAACTTTGATTACTTTATAATCTGTAAAGATCCAAAAAAAGAAGACTTATTTATACTTCAATTTTTTTTTACTCCTAAATACAAAACTATCATATTGGGCACCTCTTTTTATAGATTCAGATTCTTCCTCCACAAGATCCACATAGATGCTAACATGAATGAAAGTTAGAACGGGATCAATTTGGAAATTTACTAAAGTTTTAAAATGTATTTGCAAAAATCAAATTATAAATATATGAAAAAAATCCACCGATATACTCCCAAAGCTCTTTAATTGGACAACATTCACTTGAACGTACTTAAATAAAAAAGCTTGCATGATAAAAAATAAATGCATATTTGGATTCACTCTATTAATGAGCTTCATTATCGAGCAACAACATAAGAAGTATATTATCTTAAATAGATAAAGATGTCAATTTTTTTATTGTAATGGATTCGGCTATTGGCATATCCTAATCAAAAGGAATTCTAATAATAAAATTATCATCGAATCTTTAATTATATATCTCCAACCATGCATCCTCCATATTAATTCATCAAGTATTAAAACAAATAGTGTATCTAAAGCTAATTTTGAGCTAATATCATACCAAGTATATTCATGTGATAAAACTCAAAATCTCATGCTAGCAAGGATGTGACATATCCTCCAATTATGTGGTTAGCTTGAGTGTAATAATGCCATCATATTATAATTATAAATAACACTCAAAGAATTCCTAATATTAAGGCTTATGAGTTTTATGTCTTCGAACATAATAAGGTGCAAAGCCACATATCAGTTAAGGCCTACTTAAAATTGATTTATCTGATAAGCCTTCATTGATGTCATATGAGTTCCAATAGTTTGATATAATACGTGATAGTTAATAAGGATTCACTAATTAGATTAAGTCAACTACTACTATAAGCAAATTAGAGTCCATGAAAATTTTGAATGATGAAAACATAAGCCTTGATATCATCTTCCCTCCATTTGTTAGATGCCTTTTTTTTCCCCAAAACTAATTAATTCTATCAAAAAAATATAAATTGTACAAATTAGCATTAAGTAAAAATGTCATTAATAATTATAAATGTTAATTAATTATAGGAGATTAAGCTTATGAAAACCTTCAAACTAAATCATGAAGCCTTTATTAGAGGGTGAAATTAGTGGATAATGACTCATTTGATCTCCAATACGTGTTTTAAAAATTTAACCAAAGTAAAACTCAATTGTTATACAATTAGGGAATAATTTTGGAACAGATAACTATATGTCGAGTCACGTGATGCATCCCTATAATAATAATAAGAAATAATAGTACATTTGTTAGAAATAGAAAATAATAATAAATAAAAAACCACTTTAGTATTCATCTAATTATGATATTTATTTCAGCTAAATTTTTTTATAAATAGCCAATTTTCCATCAGAATAGATTTGTCTTTATGAATGTTTTTTAACAATATTTTAGTTAAAAAAATATAACAAGATAGTTACATTGAACTTGTTAGCTAATATTAGAATAAACGTACTCTTCAACTTACTATATGATATGAATCTCATAAGGTTGTCCTCTTGTATAATTACTTAAATACTTAGCCAATATAAAGGCTAGCCAACTATTCATATGTATATATTTAAAAAAGGTGAAATTGATATTTGGTCTAGTGGACACCAAATATCAATTCTCCCAAAGGGTTGAAAACTCTAGTGTGCTTGCTCCTAATTTGAAGAACCCGCGCCACGGGATTCGAACTCTCAACCTGAGGATTTACGCCAGAGGCCGCACCAATGAATTAGGTCATTCACATATATATATATATATATATATATATAGGTGGTC
>NW_018226858.1:200999-218122 GCF_001263595.1 Phalaenopsis equestris
ATATATATATATATTATGTAGACTCATTGCTGAAGAGAAGCGAACAAGCCAAAAGATTTTTTAGCCAAATGGAGTCCTACTTCGAGCTCCATTCAGATGGGTATTTCTCCGCCTTCGGAGGTTGCTATTCTTTTTCAATATAATGCATTGTGAAGGAAAATACACCACATTTGTTTTATGCAATATTATGTTTTAATGGAGCTTTTTACACTATGATCACTTATATGACAGTCATAAATACATTTATCGCATCATGCAACAACAAGTACCATGTAAATATGTGATTACTCATCTCTAGATACTTTGTTATACAAACATACAATCACTTATATTCATGAACATTATAACTAAGAGTTTATGATATCATGTTGACTATATCAAATAGAACATATGCTATTCAACAAACATTATATGGAGCTATATGCTTTCATATTATATAAAATCTCGTGTTTAGTATGAACTAATATAAGCCATTATAATAGAATTAAACCAAGATTAATATATTATATAACTAGATGTGTTGATAGAGTATATTAGACAACAACAAATGCATATCAATAAATTATCAAATGCTATAAAATGAAAAATGAAAAATAATACATGATATAAATAACAATATATAGTCATGCAAATAACAAAGCCAATTGTATTAATAATAACAAATATGAAAAAATTAATAGATAACATAATAGATCCTGTGATCATAAATAATCATATATAAACATATTTTGAATTATATAATTCAAACCATAATAGAGGAAGCGTAGGAAAATAGATTGCACAATTCAAAGTGCTATATATCCATGAAATATGCATTAGGATGGCTATATGATGTTCCTCATGCATATCATGTAAAAGGTAAACCACTCGTAATAAATCCACTCACATGATCAATCATTTCAATATAAGTCATATACATAACACCATACATGCTTAGAAGTTGTAGGGGGTGCATGACATGCTAGGATACCCCCACTTAATAAAACATTATGTAAGTACGAATGCATATGTAACATATTCTGAGAGTTTATCTTTGTATATACCATGGAAATTTGATAAATGCATAGAATAATAGAAAAATGAATGAATACTACGATGTAGCTTCCATGATATAATGATTATTGATACTAAAATTTTAAGTTGATTGATGGTGTTATATCTCAAGTTGGTAACTTCCCTCACTAACCTTGCTCTTGAATGAAACCCCAAAGACTTTGAAATTAGACCATCTTTCTCCCTCTCTTTTCAATCCAATGAATGGTGAATGAAATGGAGTGAAATTTGCTTAAGACTATACATATAAGAGCAATATGGTCATACATTATACATTTTTTAGTATAAATTCGTGTTTTACAAAGAAAAAGAATATCCATCTTATTTATGAAAAAAATATGCATAAAAAAACTACATGAGGTCAGGATCATTCCTACAAAAATCTTTCTTGAACCAATTATCAAAGAGCTCTAAAAACTTCAATCATACATGGCTATGTTAATTTGTTGTACCGCAATTCAAAAACGTTTATAATACATTACCGATCTAATAATATGCATTATTGGTATAGATTGAAAGCTACATAATTATATTGTGGCATGCATTTGAAAGTAAACTTAGATTAGCATGAAGCTTAATACATGCATACTAACTTAACTCAGGTGTGGTTTAAGATGATACTTTGGCATATCAACTTGAAAAATAAGAAGTGGATCTCAATTTTATATCAATAAATTTTCTTGCACAAGTTTTATTTTCATTTCTTATGTCTCCAACAACATAGCCTACATCTACAATAGTAGCAAACAACATTGGTTTTCACTCTGCAGCTCGAAAATGGTGCATAAGCTAATTTACCTGAGTAATTAAAACTAATTTTGTAACATGGACAAATTCTAGGCCGCAAGAAATACATGCCAAGTGGGGAAAAATTTAAGAAATGCAATCTCATGTTCATATCAAACCTATATCTTCATTATTATATTTATGTTTATTACTTGTTAAACATATCTTTACAATTTATTATAAAATGAGAAAACATCATAATTGTCATTAAAATAGATGGATACGATGAACTGATTTTCTTCCTTAAATTTCACTAATAACATGTGACATAGGAGCATTTATTTCCCGCGAAACCACGATCTTGATTGCAAATAATTCCACGATAAGCGAAAACAAGGATCTTGTGATAATTGGTTCTGACAAAGGGTCACCAATTTTGGATTTCAACATATTTTTTTCTTTCTTTTTCTTTATTTTCTTGTTCATTCCAACTTATCAATTTTCTAATTAGGGTATTTCTATTAGGAGATTATTTATGTGTTTTTTTTTAAGATAACTTTTGACTGTTATTATTATATTTGGAGACGTGGTTCTCTATTTTATGCTATTAGAAGTGTTGTATCATTTCTTTTTGCAAGTGACGTGTATGTATATTGCTCAGGAACTGGTGATGAACCTCCTTGTTACCCATACCATATTTTTTCATCATTTTTATTGTTATTTAATTAAAGAGAATCGTTGAACAACTCAAATCTACTACCCAATAGAAGATTTTGTCGCTTATCCATCTCTGGCTTTCGTCATTCATTTGCTATTCCTCAACAACCTACACTCTAAATTTATTTCTTAAAAAGCTTCTAGGTGCTCTAGAATGGTATCATTTTATATTAAAGCTCAACAAATCCTAGATTTTTAGAGATTTATCTCTTTTACCCCAAATTCAAAATTCCAATGAAAAAAACAAAACATCAACCTTAGGCCATACCCAAATCATTTCTACAGCAATTCCTTGCCCAAGCCCCAAATTTTTAAAATCCAACATTTCTATCTTCACAAAAAATATAACCCGACTCCTAACACCAAAACCTAAACTCCCAACCAACTTTTGATTTGCAATCCTACATCTACTTAAATCCTGATCAGGAGAAAATGATGTAATGTCCCAAGAAGAAACCTTCCACAAGGTGTTCAAGAACTTATTATAGATGATATACGACGATAAATCCTCCAACTAGAATAGAGGCTTTCTGCCTTTGGGAGGAGATTAATTGTTGAGGACATCCATAATCAAAATGTGACTGACCTAAATCAAGAGGAGGAAGTGAATCCCTTTTATCAAGAAACTTTAAGTGAAGAACACTCGATGTTAATATCACAAGAATCTAGGATCCTAGAGTAACAATGGATTTATCAAATTTTGACAGTAGCGTGGATCTGGATGCGTTCATCGAGTGGCTTTCAACAATAAGAGTCATTTATTACAAGAACATTCCATTTGATAGAATGGCCAAGCTAGCTACTATTAAGATAAGTAAAATACTTCTTTGTAATGGAAAAATTGGAAGTGCCTACGCCAACATGAGGGAAATAGCAAAATCACTACCTGGTCTAAGATGGAAATAGAGATGCGGCGCAATTACTTTTCTTTGCATTACAGGAAAAACTTGTTCTTGAGACCATCACTTATAACAGAAAGATCTCTCAGTCAAGGAGTACATAGTTCGGTTCGAGCAACTTATGTTGAAATGTGAATTGGTGGAGTATGAGGAGAACACTATACCTTGATATCTAAGGTGTTTGAGATAGCCTATTGGCATTGTCATACAATTAAAATCATATTTGACATTACAAAATGTTCATAACCTAACCCTAAAGGTGGAGAGACAACAAAGTGGTATCAGTACCACATCACCCTTCAAACAAAGTTCAACCATCGGATCAGACAGTAAGAGTACATAAGTGAAGCACCCAAAACTACCACATGTAGAGAAACCACTTCAAAATGAAGAAAATCTGAAAATTGCTAGCATCCCCAAATTAGTCCCAGCCAGGAAGTGCTTTAAGTGTCACAACTTTGGGCACTTCGTGTCCCAAACATAAGGGTGGTCCCTTTTACTGAGCAGGGAATAATGGAAAGTATAAACAATGACACATGATGCTTCACAAGGTGGGGACTCAAAGGAAGATTAACAGTTTGTAACCGATGAGGGAGAGATGTCAATTATTCAAGTTGAGTCCATGAGATAGACTTAACAAGATTAACATTGGCTATCCTTACGATAGTGAGTATGAAAAAGTAGGTGTTCATACAAAATTTGAGAATGGGGTATCATGAAGTACCTTTTCAAAGGTATAAAGAGCAACAACTAGACTAACATTGGTTTTTCAAGGAAGCTATGAAGTTGAGGAGTCGATACTAGACACAAGACAATCACAAATACGAGAATTGAAAGATTTTCAAATACATAAACTACCTCTTCAGTTGCCACTCTTGAAGGAGGTCCAACATGTCATTATTTCAAATAATAAAGAGAAATTTTTGAGCTATTTTTTGGAAGACAGAGAAAAAATTCAAAGACAAGTTTTAGTTCAGCTCAACAATGCACCCATAAATAGATGGTCACACATAAGTAATAAATTGCAACTATCAAAATCTCCTTTAAGTATTTTATAAGAAAGAACATTTGATAGTGAGGTCCAAGCTCTTCCAGAAAAAAAAGCCTCTCCTAATTATGAAGAATGACATGAGCATTTTTTTCCTTGCAAAACTACAAGCACAATTGTGAATAATCCCACAATATACAAAATTAGGGATCTTGAGATCTCAGATCCGAATAGAGGGTCACCGGTTTATTATGCCAACATTTATTTCAAGTTCTTTCCTATTTATTTATTTATTATCTAATTAAATTATTTGCATTAGAAAATCAATTGTTTGTCTCTTGCTATTTTGAGACAACTTTTGGTTATTATTATTATTATTATTGGAAATATTATTCTCTATTTTATGTTTTTAGAGTAATGTATATTTCTTTTTGCAAGTGGTATGCCTATATCATGCACAAGAACAAGTGGATCCCTCTCACCACCCATATTTTGCATTTTGACAACTGTTTTTAGTCCAAACAATTGTCAAGAGTGTTGTTACAAGCTATCCAAAGGCCAGTTTCCACAACCAAGTGCAGCATATCCCTTCCCAAACACCTTTGTCTGCCCATGGTAACATTCCCTTGCTTTTCCACAATTACTTCCTCAAAAAACTAGCCTCTTAAACCCCTACTAGGAGGCATCAAAATGCGTCTTCACAATTTGACTATATTTAATTCTAAAAATACGGCTGCACATTGTAAACGAAGTTCAAACATTACAAGGGGAAATACTATATTTATCATTGAAGGAATGAAAACTCTCAAATTTCAGCATTGGTACAAAAACATAGCAGTACTACTTTATAAAAAAACTCATTATATATACAAATAAAAAAAATATCCTCCATCAAATTTGTAAAATAAGAATAGGATAAATAGAGCGAAAACATAAGAACAAATTACATATTATTATCCTTTTAAGACGACTTCATTTCAAATCAATGAAATTGAGCCTATCAGCTACCAAGAACTGCCATGATAGTTGAATTATATCACACAAGCAGAATCTCCTGCATCACAGAGCATGACGACTCTGCCTCCCAGAGCCTGGCTAGACAGGTCTGGCTGGGCCTTTGCGTACTCTTTCTGGACGAATGCAGTGGCCTCGTCAGCCTGATCGGCATCGACGAATGCAAGGCAGCATCCTCTAAAACCTGCACCACTGAACCTCGCACCGAATATGCCAGGAGTCCTCATAAGAATCTCATAGAGTTGTATCATAGGTTCACAACCTGCATTAAGATTATCACCAATATGCTCAATTACAAGTTATATTTGATTATATATTTATTAGGAATGAAAAATTATAAATTCGTGACAACTTTTTATATGATCCTATTATATGCTAAAAGATGTTTGATGGCAAAAGAATTAGCTCTGGATATGCTGAATAAAATTTTGATCAGTATGGGTCTCAAAATCATTGAATTTACTGATGCAAATTTTGATTGATTTTTTGTACATTACACTCATCTCAAAGCAAGTGGAAAAAGATCTATAATCAGGGCATCCTGATACGAAATTTTTGCATTTTAATAGAGTTTATAAAGCAAGAAAATCCATTTAGGAATTACCACACTCATAGTTTTGTATGGAGCTGAGGCCAGAAGCTGCAATCAACTTTCCAAATTCTAATAAATTCCCTGAAGCCCATGCTTTAACTCCTGCAACAACAGAAAAAAGGGGGCAAAAAGGACGCGAGTTCATCACCATGAATTAAGTCTAACAGCGAAAATGAGAATATAAGAGTTGGCAATTGAAATAGGTTCACAAAACTGAGGACATTATCCGTAGCTCAAGAAATAAAAATCATTTGATGGTCAATTAAGAAAGACGCTATATTCTTTTTTGAACTTGTTGTTTCAGTATGAACAAAATATATTTCCCATATAAAGGCCTCTTTCCTTTCATTAGCTATCCTAGTGCAAATAATGGTTTAACCCATTTTTTAAAATTCTATTTGCTTTTATATGTGAATTGATGCCAAATAACAGCTGATCGAACTAATAAAACACATCAAACTATCTAGATGAACAGTTTCGCTATACCGAATCATAAAATAATCTAGATGAACAGTTTCACTATACCGAATCATAAAATAATTAACAACTAGATCATATGGAAACATGAATGAGCATGTACCTTCAATAACCCTCTTATTTTCGGAGAAGTAATGCTCTGCTCTTTTTGCTAAATTTGCTTTTAGTTTGTGCTGAAACAGACATCGTAAAAAAAGTTCAAACACCCAAAGTTGGAAGAGCTGTTGATTGCTTTCAAAAAAAAAGAGCATTCCAGAAACGAAAATATATTTTTTTAAAAGAAAACAAAGAAAAAACATAACAAAACGAAACAAAACTTGAGGTAGTTACAAACTGATAGGTCATAGCTCTTTAAAGTTTAAGGAGTTTTGAAGAAAACTGAGGAATTAGAAAACGTTTGTTTTGTGGCCCCATTTTAGTTACATGGGGGAGAAGAAACAAAGAAGCAAAGAAATAAGAATGAGTCAAGAAACTGAATAGAGGGAAGAGGAAGTGAGAGGGTCGGAAGTCAAGGATGTGAGTTCGCCCTGCAAACCGATATGAGAGGCAGAAGCACTCGTGCGTACGGTCAGAGAATAGAGTAAGAAAAAAGAAGAGTCGTGTGCTTTCTTACCTAAGAAAATAAAGCCCTGCCCTACCAAGCAGCCTCATGTGTTGTGCTCGAGGGAAGAAGAGAATCGCAACATTGTTTTGTTGCGTCGAGCCACGACCAAAGCTAGAGGAAGGAAAAAGGGTGGAGAAGAGCATAAGGCACGCGTGTGGTGTCCATCAAAGAAGTTCAGTGCAATGAAGTAGCAACTCTGTTTTGCAATCAAACCAAGTTGTAGTTTGGTGCATGGCTAAGAGTAGGGAGGTGTGTGATGCTTTTATGCGCATGGATTAGGGCTCGACCTAGGAAGGTATATTTTAATAAAATTTATTTAATTGATTTAATCATAAAATTATAAATATTATTAAATAAAAGTGTGTGTTTCGTGGCTTGTTGGTATAGCAGTCTCTTTGAAGGTCGTAAGTCCCCTCAGGTCACAGGTTCCAATTCCTCGTGTATAGAGTGTGAAATTCGAATATTTAGCACACCAAGGGATGGTCGGTTCGTCAAATAGCCTTCAAACATTTCTTAAAAAAAATAACAGTCATTTCAGATCCCAAGCCTGAATGTGAAAAGTGAAGGGTTGCATTAAGTAGTCGACAGCAAGCGTAAAACTTATAGAAAAAATCATGACATGAATCTTTTCGATCATTATGTAAGTGTTAAGGCGTCCCTTGGAAGCGACACGTTGTACGGTCAGAATACAGTGAAAAGTGTGCAAGGTCCGCTACACAGGTGTTTGGGTGTAGTGTCAAATAAGTAAGAGTTTTCACATTACGGACAAATGCGGGTAAAGAAATTAGTCAATGAAACTAATATTAGGATAGGTGGAATATAGGTACCCTTATTGGTAAATTTATGGAACTAGTTGATATTATGATTCATAAAAAGATAAATATCTTCTATGTTCAAGAAACTAAATGAGTTAGAGAAAATGCTAATGAGATTGATAACTTAAGTTTTAAACTTTGGTATTCAGGTTAGAGTCGCACTAGAAATAGAGTAGGTGTAATTATAGATAAGAGTTTGAAAAATAATGTTGTAAAAATTAATAGAGTTGGAGATAGAATTATAGACCTTAATATTATTGTTGATACTAAGATTTTTAATAGTACAAGTGTTTATGCTCCTCATGTAGGTTTAGATATAGGTTCTAAAGATAAATTTTGGAATGACTTAAAAAACTTAATACAAATGATACCTCTTGAAGAAAGAATTTTTATTGGAAGAGATTTAAATGGATATATCGGTAGAGTGATAGATGATTTTAGAAATATTTATAGTGGCAACGGTTTTGGAGTGATAATGAAGAAGGTAGAGCTATAGTAGATTTTGCTTTAGCGTATGATTTTTTTATTACAAGTGCTAGGGCGTCCCTTGGAAGCGACGCGCTGTATAACCTGAATACAGTGAAAAGTGTGCAAGGGCCAACACGTATCAAATAAACAAGGGTTCTCACACTACGGACGAATGCGAGTAAAGAAGTTAGTCCATAAAACTAATGAAACTAATATTATGATAGAATCTTGAAATTTAGGTACTCTCAATGATAAATTAATGAAATTAGTTGATATTATGATTAATAGGAAAATTAATATCTTATTATTCAAGAAACTACATGGATGGGAGAAAAGGCTAAGGAGATTGATAATTTAGGTTTTAAACTTTGGTATTCTGGTAAGAGTCGCACTAGAAATGATGTAGGTGTAATTATAGATAAGAGTTTGAAAGATAATACTGTAAAAAAATTAATAGTTGGAGATAGAATTATAGCTCTTATAATTATCATTGATACTAAGATTTTTAATATTATAAGTGCTAATACTCCTCAAGTAGGTTTAAATACAGGGTCTCAAGATAAATTTTGAAATGATTTAGAAGACTTAATACAAATGATACCTCTTGAAGAAAAAATTTTTATTGGAGAATTAAATGGTTAAATGGACATGTCGGTTAAATGGACATGTCGGTAGAGTGGTAGAAGACTTCAAAAATACTCATGACAGCTACGGTTTTGGGGTAACTAATGAAAAAAGTAGACCTATTTTAAATTTTGTTTTAGCGTATGATTTTGTTATTACTAATACTTTATTCAAGAAAAGAGATGAACATTTTATTACTTATAAGAGTGAATCTAATAAAACACAAATTGATTATTTTCTTATGAGAAGAAGAGATCGTTGAGATTGTAAAGATTGTAAGGTCATTCCAAGTGAGAATTTAAGTACCCAACATCGTTTATTAGTTCTAGATTTTAAGATGAACAGTTGTAAAATAAAAAATATTAGAACTCATTATCGTAGAATTAGATGCGTGAACCAAAAGCACAAATAAAATTGTTTTTATGAGTAAAATTCAAGATTTCAAAATTTGGGATGTTCACGAAGATGCAAATGTTATGTGGGATAAAGAAACAAACACTATTAAACAAGTATCAAAAGATGTGCTTGGAGAATCAAAAGAAAATATTTTTATAAATAAAAATAATTGGTGGTGAAATAATAATGTGCAAGAAAAAATAAAATATAAGAAGTTATGTTATAAAAATTGGTTTAAATGTAAAAGCTTAGAGAACTGAGAAAAATATCAAACGGCCCGGAAGGAATCTAAAAGAATAATCTATAACGCTAAAAATTCTACTTTTAATGATCTTTATAATATATTAGATATTAAGAAGAGTGAAAAATATATGTATAAACTAGCTAAACAAAGAGAAAAGAAAAGTAAAGATTTAACTCAAGTAAAGTGTATTAAAGATGAAAATCAAAAAATACTTTTCTTATAAAAAGATATTCAACATAGGTGAGTTATTTTGATAAAATTTTTAATGAATTTCCTGAAAATATGATCGACCTTAGTGATCTTAATGTCGTGAATAATAATAAAACATTTCATTTTTACCGTCGCATTAGTAAAAAATAAGTTGAGAGGGCTTTAAAGAAAACCAAAGGTGGAAGTCTGTAGGACCTGATGATATCTCAATTGAAGTGTGGAAATATTTAGGAGATTTGGGAGTTTCTTGGCTTACTAAACTTTTTAATATTACTTTAAAAACTAAAATGATGTCTGAGTGGAGGAAGAGTATTTTGGTCCTCATTTTTAAGAATAAAGGTGATGCACAAGAGTATGCAAAATATAAAGGAATTAAGTTGATGTGTCATACTTTAAAATTATGGGAGAGGGTAATTGAACATAGGTTAAGACACATTACAAAGATTTATCATAATCAATTCGGATTTATGCCGGGCAGGTCTACTATGGAAGCTATACATTTATTGCGAGGTTTGATGGAGAAGTTCAGAGATAATAAGGAGAATCTACATTTGATTTTTATTAATTTAGAAAAAGCTTACGATAAGGTTCCAAGTGATATACTTTGGAGAGTTCTTGAGAAGAAAGGTGTTGATACGACTTATATTCAAGTCATTAAAGATATGTATACTAGAGCTGTTACTTGTGTTCAAACTGAAGGAGGATTGACCAAATATTTTCCTATGTTGGATTACATCAGGGATCGGCTTTAAGCCCATATTTTTTAGCTTTAGTTATGGATGGTCTTACTGGACATCTACAAGAGGATATACCTTCGTGTATGCTTTTTGCTAATGATATCCTGCTCGTAGATAAAACGAGAGAAAAAGCCCAGGAAAAACTTGAATTATGGAGGTCTAAATTGGAGTCTAAAGGCCTTCATTTAGGTAAAATTAAAACTGAATACATGAAATGTAATTTTAGTAGTAGCTCTAGTGACAGAAGTGTGACTTTGGGTGATCATGGGTCTGTTGTTTAATTTAGATACCATGGGTATGTTGTTCAAAGCGAAGGTGATATAGATGGGGATGTTAATAGTAAAATTCAAGTTGGTTGATTGAAGTGGAGGAATGCTTCGGGCCTTTTGTGTGATATAAAAGTGTCGTTTAGACTTAAAGGAAAATTTTATAAGACGGTGGTGAGACCTGCAATGCTCTGTGGCGTTGAATGTTGGCCTTTAAAAGAGAAGCATAATAATTAGTTAAGTGTTGCCAAGATGAGAATGATTAGGTGGATGAGTGGCTTTACACTTAGAGACAAAATGCGAAATGAATATATTCGTGATAGGGTTGGTGTAGCTCCTGTGACGGACAAAATTAGAGAAAGTCGTCTTAGATGGTTTGGTCACATTAAACGTCGACCATCTGATGATCCAATTAGGAGAGTAGATGTTTTAGATTTGACTTGTGTTAAGAAAGGCAGGAGTATACCTAAGAAAACTTGGGCTTATTGTATTAAAAATGATCTTAATTTACTAGAACTAAATGAACTAAATAGAACGCAATGGAGAAAAAGGCTTTGTTGTTGTTGTTGTTGTTGTTGTTATTAAGGCTTTGTTGTTGTTGGTGTATGATTTTGTTATTGTTAGTATTTTATTCAGAAAAGAGATGAGCATATTATTACTTATAAGAATTGATCTAATAAAACACAAATTGATTATTTTCTTATGAGAAGAAGAGATCGTCGAGAATGAAAAGATTGTTAGGTCATTTCAAGTGAGGATTTAAGTACTCAACATCAATTATTAATTCTAAATTTTAAGATAAAAAGTTGTAAAATAAAGAATACTAGGAATAATTGTCGTAGAATTAGATGGGGATACCTAAAAAAGACAAATAAAATTATTTTTAAGAGTAAAACTCAAGATTTCAAAATTTTGAATGTTCATGAAGAAGTAAATTCTGTGTGGGATAAAGTAACAAAAATTATCAAACAAGTGACAAAAGTTGTGCTTAGAGAATTAAAAAAAAAAAGTTTCTAAAAATAAAAATAGTTGATGGTGGAATAGTAAGAAAAGATAAAATATAAGGTATGTTATAAAAATTAGTTTAAATATAAAAGCTTAGAGAACTGGAAAAAACATCAAACGGTTCATAGGGAGTCTAAGAGAACAACTTTGACGCTAAAAGTTTTCTTTTAAAGATCTTTATAATAGGTTAGATACTAAGGATAGTGAAAAATATATGCATAAGCTTGACAAACAAAAAGAAAAAAAAGTAAAGAAGTAAAGTGTATTAAAGTTGAAAATCAAAGTGTTTTTCTTAGAGAAAGATATCCAAAATAGGTGGGTGAGTTATTTTGATACACTTTTTAATGAAGTTCGGAAAATACGATCAACCTTAGTTGCCTTAATATCGTTAATAATAATAAAATATTTCATTTTTACCATAGCATTATTACACCATCGCATTAATAAAAAAGAAGTTGAGACTTTAAAGAAAACCGAAGCTGGAAAGTCTATAGGACCTAATGATATCCCAATTGAAGCGTGAAAATATTTAGGAGAGTGAAAATATTTAGGACTTACTAAACTCTTTAATATTATTTTAAAAGCTAAAAAGATGCCTGAGAAGTGAAGGAAGAGTATTTTGGTCCCCATTTTAAAGAATAAAGGGATAAGGAAGAGTATTTATTTTGGTCCCCATTTTAAAGAATAAAGGGATGCATAAGAGTGTACCAAAGTCTCGGGGAACGAAACACACACAAACACACACATAAATATATGTATATATATATAAGACGACATAAATGTAAATACTGAATTTAGGTGTTTAATATGTTTTTATATCTTTTTAAAATTTTACATAAAAATATATACATTTTTATTAGTCATAAAAATATTATCCATAAAGTTTTAGTTCATTACTTTAAGACACGTGTGTCTCATACGCGTCCTACGTATGCTATGTGTGTCATCTTTTTTATTAATATTATTTAAATCTGACACTTTTGTGTCGTGTACAACACGTGTCAAAGTCATGTTAGAGTTGTGCCCATGTCCAATATGTGTCCGACACTGCATGGCTCCTTAAGTCGTTGTGTCCGTACATCAAAGGCAATAAGCTAGGTAAGGGGTCTCTGGGATGTGGAAGAGGGGCAACAATGATTATGAGTTGCTGCAACGGCAGAGCACCAAAGGAAGGTAATCCAAAAAAAAGTAATTTGTTGTTTGGGACGACTGCCCGATAGGAAAACAACAAACGGGACGGTTACGTGTTGTGGCGGCGACAATGAAGGGCAGGGACAGTGAGGGCAGCAGGGATGGAGGCGTGGCAGTGAAGAGCGAGGTGTGGGGCAGGAAAGGTTGAGGATAAATACTCCCTTGGAGACAAGCTAAAACTGAAGCACCCTTGACCCTTAGAAGGTCACCATCTCGGGCTAGTTAGAGTCAGAGCTTCTTCTTGTCCTTATATACAAACCTCGAAGGGGAACACCGAACGTCAACAACTGTCCTGACAGAAATTTGAGCTAAAACACAACAAATAATATATATAGTCTTAGTGTAAAGAATAGAGGGAACCTTGCGCAAGGAAGGACTGCTCGATCCTTTTACCACCTAGATTGAGATGGTTGGCACCTCTTAATGCTTTCGAATGGCGGACGACAGCTCTGTTAGGGTAATGCTTTCGAATGGCGGACGACAGCTCTGCTAGGGTTCCGAATGTTTCGAATGACGATCGCCATTGATTGTCACTCTAAGCTTCCGCTCCTTTCTCCTTCGTCGGTTCACACTCGTCTTCATCGATTCGCGCCTGCTCGACGCGTTCGCTTCTAACAGAGCCGCTCGATCCGGCGTAACGTCGCCTCTGGCGCCTGCGACAGAGCCGCTCGTCAGCCCAATTCACTGTTTTTCCTGCCTCAGCAACTTAGTTGTAGCTTAACGCCGACAACTCTCCTTGCTCTGATGGCGCCTCTTTATTTGGTTGAGCCGGACAAAGTCTCCTTTGCCCACGTGGTGGGTAACCCTCAGGTGGAGTCTGCAGTGGAATTCCCCTCAAGTTATAAGGAATCTCGTGGAGGCACAGATGATTGTTCTTTTATTAAGAAGGGAAATAAGAAAGGTGAAAAAGCAACAATCTTTTTCTTTGAATCAAAAATTTCTACCCTTACGAAAAAATTCAAGTTTGCACTTACTAAAAAATTTCAGTGGGGACACCCTCTTATGGATGTTATCAAAAAAAATGTTGATGATCTTAAACTAGTAGGTAAGTGGAAAGTGGGACTCATGGATATGAGACATGTGTTGATCCAACTAACAGTGGCTGAAGACTCACCAGAATTTTCTCCAAGAAATATCTTAATATCGAAGGAAAATCAATGAAGTTAATCAATGAAGTTACTCAAGTAATGAAGTTACTCAAGTGGTCTCCTAATTTCGACCCAAATCATTAAACTCCGACTGTATCGGTATGATTTAGTTTACCTGGTCTCAAGCTACATTTTTTTCATCATCAGGTTCTCTACTCTATTGGGGTCATCCTTAGGGATCCTTTGAAACTATATCTACCTACTTTCAACCTAACTAGACCCTCGGTGGCCAGAATACTTGTGGAAAGGGATATTACTTTATCTGATGTTACTGAAGTCTGGCTGGGCACAACTCATAATGGTTATTGGCAACAAATCGTCATGGAACACAACCCCCCATATTATACACACTGTAAGATGTTTAGTCATATCCTTGCTAAATGCTACAAATTTCATCCTAATTTGAAATCTAAGCTTCAAGTGAATAAGGATGGGTCTAACCCCACTGCTATGGACATTTTAGTTCCACTTGAGGAGTATATTACCAGACAAGAGGTGTCTGTTGCACCTGAGGACCCCCCATGACACTGCTGTTACTGCGAGTGACGCGAAGCTAGCACCTACAAACTCCATACAAAATAATACCGATGGACTAATACCTATAAATGATTGTGTTCAGACTGATAATCAGGAGAGCCTCGTAGTTCCACTTCTTAAAGAAGTATCTGGTATAGCGGTAACTCATACGTCACATATTGTAGAACCTATTGTGGGTATTACTGTTGGTAATCCTTCTGCTTCAGCTCTACCCCATCAGGCGGATTCTTTGGAGGAATGGCAGGTTTACACTTCCAGGAGGAAGAAGAAGAATGGAGATCTACTAGAGCTCAAGAGTCTTATGGATGATACTTTGGTTACTACGGGTAATGGTCAGCACCTTACCAATCTGCTAGCTGGATCACTACCGAGAACTAGAGCCAGAGGCAAGACTAGATTGGGATGACCCACACCTTTTCAGCGCCCGGGTGATTTTTGGATTTCTTTTTATTTCTATATATATCCATCTTTTACATTTTTTTTTTTGTGTGTTGTACTGTGTGGGTTGGGTGTTTAGGCCCACCCATACAAACCTATATCTCCATCTGTATATTTATCTTTAATATATCAGCCCTTGGTCTTTTTCATAAAAATATATATATAGCCTTAGGATAAAAATGAATGAGCCTTGTTCCAAATTGAAGGGAAAAATACGCAAGGAAAGACCGCTCGGTCTATATACCACTTGGACCAAACCGGTTGCGTGCAACAATTGTCGCGCCCACGCGGGCCTGGGTGCCCCTGCGTCGGGCATGGCACCCCGCGCCAACACAGCTATAGATATTTTTCTTCTTGGAAAACAGCTAAAATTCTTTATTGTACTCAATATGATTACCAAATTTACTCAAACATAGCCTTATGTTATAAGTTATACCTATTTATTTCCATATGGTAATAAGAAGCTGCTAGGTGAGAGAAAGTAGTTTGATCGGCCAGAGAGAGGTTGTTTTCCTAACTCATACACATGATATCCATGTCTCAACAGAGAACCGCCCCATTGGATAAATAGCGACGCAAAATGGAAAGAATTTTAGAGCAAACTATGAAGAAACTACAGTAAAGTTTTAAGCCATTTTCTTTCTAACTCTCCAGGCACAAAGTAATATTAGTACTATAGCAATAACAATATACAATAAGGAAACCTTACCGAAGATGAAAGCTATGAAAAATATAGTATTTACAAATACGAACTTCATTGGAACGGAATTTTGTTTTAGAAACCTAAAGAGAAATACAATTGGTGCTGCGTGTATTAGCAGTCAAATAGTGACAGAAGAACAAACAAGATTATTAAATATTGTAAGCTCTTGTATGATTATGTGATTAAGAGATGTTCAATACAATAAAAGGCAATTAAATCATTTACAGGATCTAATACAATACAATAATTAGTTATCAAGTTCTCAATCAAAGTATCAATAATAATAAACTTTAATATTATGCCCTTAAATATGTACTTTACACTTAGGTTGACATACCTTAATTAATTAATCAGTGACTAGGTAACTCGGTCTATACCAATATAATAACACACTAACTTGGGTTAATCATAAGGTAGACAGGATATTGACATGTTTATTTCCAGTATTAAGTATGCCAACTATTAATTAATTCTACTTATCAGTGAATTAGTTAATGAGACCGTGATAAATCAAAACTTCTAAAATGTAAGAAGTTCTGAACAGTGAGAACATCAATAACACGAATAGCAACAAGCTTTTCATCATTAAGTGTCTCAGTGCGCATCATTATAAATTGTTTGGTAACAAGTCCAAAAAAACAGTGGTACTATGAATAGTAGAAAGATTGATTATCTTCAATACCTTTTGTGCTTCAAAAATACTTGGTTCAACTGTTAAAACCATGATAAACAGTTATCAGTCAGACAATCCAAAGAGCTCCTCGCAACTATTTGGAAGTCTATACGAATATCCAATTACCTTCACAAAGACGTGGCTCCACACTCTGAGCACCCGAAGCACTGCACATCAAGTAAGCAAAAGCAAAGAATAAATTAAGCGAATACAAAGCTTTAGATCAAAATGAGATGCTCATTAACATTTTAAAAGTTATAGGGGATATTTCGATAATTTACCTGGCAAATATTTTCATAAAATTTTAAAGACTAAGCATGTTAAATAATTGGTAAAACAAAATGCCATCACATTCATTTTTAAACATAAAGACTATGTAAAGATTGTGCAAATTTAAAAGAAAACAATGGCATATAGATCTTAAGAAAAAGAAATTGTAGGATAGAGTTAAACCAGAAGTAATAGAATGAACCAATTCCATGCAGAACTAGACTAGCTTGGTCTTGCACTCCCGACCTAGCCGAAAGTACTTCAACCCACAATCTTTGTCGAAGTCTCATAATCATTATTGCCTCCAGTTCCAATTTCACTTCTCTCT
>NW_018226858.1:218162-272079 GCF_001263595.1 Phalaenopsis equestris
CTTCTCTCTTTCTCCCTCTCTCTCTCTCTCTCTCTCTCCCAGTCATTAGAGACTCATCTCCCCCATGCTCCTCCCTCCTATGCTGGCAATAACAATTAGTGTGTTTGCCTTCACTCGACTGAGAATCTTAGAGCTTCAATATTTCTTCCCCCTCTTTATTACTCCAACTGCTCAAGCCTTACATTCGAAGTCCTTAACCTTGACCATCATAAATCTCCATCGTCTCTTTCAACCAAAAATAAAAACTTTACATCCCCTTATTTGAAAGCTTATTTTTTTTTTTTTTAAACAGGAATCCTTTTTCATGCCCCAACTCCCTCCACCAGTTGATGAAGGACGTAACAGAGGCCGGTGTAATTCAACTGATTGAATCTATCTCTAAAACCCATTTAGTATCTTACACACCAGAAAAGGTGTGAGGTAAACTCAATCACCAAATTCAACATAAACAACACATATGTATGCTGACCTTATATTTGGTAAAGTCTCTTCTTCTTAAAGCCTAGGTTCTAGACTTAGGATTTCTTGTTGGAGTCTCTTAGAGAACCATTCTGGGACCCGCACCACCTAAAAATTCGAGCCACTTCTAGATTCCTTGCAATTTCATATGGTTTGGTCTTGCAGTCCCGACCTAGTTGAAAGTACTTCAACCCACGATCTTTGTCGAAGTTTCATATTCATTATTGCCTCTAGTTCCAATTTCACTTCTCTCTCTCTCTCTCTTTCTCTGTCTCTCCTCTCTCTCTCTCCCGTAGTCATTAGAGACTCATCTCCCCCTTGCTCCTCCCGCCTATGCTGGGAATAACAATTAGTGTGTTTGCCTTCACTCGACTGAGAATCTTAGAATTGCAATATTTCGTCTCCCTCTTTATTACTCCAACTGCTCAAGCCTTACATCTGAAGTCCTTAACCTTGACCATCATAAATCTCCCTCGTCTCTTTCAACCAAAAATCAAAACTTTACATCCCCTTATTTGAAAGCTTCTTTTTTTTTTTGAACAGGAATCCTTTGTCATGCCCCAACTCCATCCACCAGTTGATGAAGGATGTAACAGAGGCCAGTGTAATTCAACTGATTGAATCTCTCTAACATCCATTCAGTATCCCACACACCAGAAAAGGTGTGAGGTAACTCAATCACGTAATTCAACATAAACAGCACATATGTATGTTGATCTCATTTTTGGTGAGGTCTCTTCTTCTTAAAGCTCGGGTTCTAGACTTAGGACTTCTTGTTGGACTCTCTTAGAGAATTAGTCTGGGACCCGCACCACCTAAAAATTCGAGCCACTTCTTTACTCCTCGCAGTTTAATATGATCAGTTCTAAATCCTCAACGCTTAGTTGAGTAGATTAAAACCAGTGTGACGAAGCTCGAGTCGAGTACCCGTAGGATTTGAAACCGTGGGAAAACCCATTGCGACCTCCGCGCACACTCACGATACACAAATACCACAATTCACGCGTCAATGCACACAATTATCGAAATTCACGTCACTTGCACCAATAAAAGGCTCTGCGATTGATCAAACTCGAATCAATTGCTGGAATGAACGATCACGAACGAGAATTTTGTGAAAATTTGAATTTGACACGGTTTCAGCCCGATCGTATACAAAGTCGGTCAGACGACTCCGAATGACGAAACGGACCGCAGCGGTGCGTCCGGGACGTCGAATTTAGCTAGGGAGGACACCCATTTTGATGTGACCTCATGCACGAGTGGAAGTGCGCGAATTGAGAAAATTAGCATATCCTATATTATATAACTAATATAAATATTAATATAAAAGATATAAGATAGGTTGGCTGGGGGATTTTATTTTTCCCTAAATCCCTGGCTTGCGACAACTCTTCGGCCCATCTCCCCTTCTCAATTACAAGCCGAGCCCCATCACGAACCCTAATCGCGCCTCTCCAGCGGGTGAAGCCCTAACCGCACCCTTCTCTCGAATTCTATCCTTCACGTGATGAGGAGTTGACTAACTCTCTCTCCCGACACCCTCTGCTCGAGAACCTCCTTCCCGAAGCCACGCCTGCCTCCACGAGCTGTGAGCTTCCAACTATGGTAAGCTGACCCTGGCGCATTTGTTCACTGGGTCACGAATGCAGCATTCCTTCTCCTTCCCGATAGCTTCTACCTCTGTGGCTCTTGCTGCAATGGTTTCCTTTTGTCGGGTCGAGCTCTAGGTTGCTCTCACCCTCCGGTAAGCTGTGTCTTTTCCTCTCCTCTCCTCCTTTGCTCTAAAAAACCCTTCTTGGGTAAGGGTTGTGAGGTTACAAAATCTGGGAGCTTGGGGAAACTCTGTCGCAACCCCCTCCAGCTCCCTGCTTCTTGCCGTCACACCCTAACCTACCGACGGCTTGCTGCGACATCCCCAACTGGCCAACTTGCTCGTTGTCATCCCTACCTGTCCTCCCACATCTGTTCTCCAGCTACAATTCTAAATTACATTTTATTTGGAATTTGAGTTTTAAAATATAGACTCTTAGGGTTTCAAAAACTTTTGAAATTTTCGGCTTTCAAATTTAGGCGCTTAGGGTATAAAAAATAATTCAAACATGAGATTTTTAAATTTTAAAAAATTCATCACCGAATTCACAATACACTTGCTATTGAACAGAAAGCATTCCCTCTTAAAGCCCAAATATGTAATATTACATGCACTCCGACAAGATAATATCTAAATAAAGGTTCATAGTTTCAAATGGCTTTAAATTCTTCAAAGCCCATACAAACTTTATGTTTAGTCCTCAAGTCAAATGAATGTTATGGCATCTTGATAAGCAATTTTAAAGCTCATGCGAATAATAAGTTGGACATTCTTTAGTTATACATGCTTCAAAATACTTATAAAAGTGAGTCAACTTCATAACTTCAAAATCTTGCATGTGTCTCTTGATATAAATTTCATAACAAATTCATAGTTTAATGATTATACAAGTCTTCAAAATCTATAAATTATTTAAGCTATTCAAACATATAAAATTATAAACAAGCATAGGCTCCAGCTAAAATTTTAAATGCTTTAATGAATAGCTTAGTACATGTGCAACCCTTTCATCATTAGCATTTGAAATACAAAAATAGAGGTGAAGATATTCTCTAATGCGAGGCAATATACAGATTTTATATTTGAAGCACAAACATAGAGGAAATATATATATTCAATATTATAAGAAACTGATCTGCAAAAACATAGAATTGTTATCTGTAACTATTTGATGCACATTATTTTCTTCAATATTTTTTATGTGTATCCAAGAGTTTAAAGAGCTTCAATACAGCTTTGAATATCTAGATGCACATATTCACTTGAAGAATCCAGTATCTGATGACGAATTAACGAAAAAATTAATAATAAATCACTCTCTACAAATAATTCACTCATAAGGCATAAGATTGTTCGATTTTTTTCGGGTCGAGCTCTAGGTTGCTCTCACCCTCCGGTAAGCTGTGTCTTTTCCTCTCCTCTCCTCCTTTGCTCTAAAAAACCCTTCTTGGGTAAGGGTTGTGAGGTTACAAAATCTGGGAGCTTGGGGAAACTCTGTCGCAACCCCCTCCAGCTCCCTGCTTCTTGCCGTCACACCCTAACCTACCGACGGCTTGCTGCGACATCCCCAACTGGCCAACTTGCTCGTTGTCATCCCTACCTGTCCTCCCACATCTGTTCTCCAGCTACAATTCTAAATTACATTTTATTTGGAATTTGAGTTTTAAAATATAGACTCTTAGGGTTTCAAAAACTTTTGAAATTTTCGGCTTTCAAATTTAGGCGCTTAGGGTATAAAAAATAATTCAAACATGAGATTTTTAAATTTTAAAAAATTCATCACCGAATTCACAATACACTTGCTATTGAACAGAAAGCATTCCCTCTTAAAGCCCAAATATGTAATATTACATGCACTCCGACAAGATAATATCTAAATAAAGGTTCATAGTTTCAAATGGCTTTAAATTCTTCAAAGCCCATACAAACTTTATGTTTAGTCCTCAAGTCAAATGAATGTTATGGCATCTTGATAAGCAATTTTAAAGCTCATGCGAATAATAAGTTGGACATTCTTTAGTTATACATGCTTCAAAATACTTATAAAAGTGAGTCAACTTCATAACTTCAAAATCTTGCATGTGTCTCTTGATATAAATTTCATAACAAATTCATAGTTTAATGATTATACAAGTCTTCAAAATCTATAAATTATTTAAGCTATTCAAACATATAAAATTATAAACAAGCATAGGCTCCAGCTAAAATTTTAAATGCTTTAATGAATAGCTTAGTACATGTGCAACCCTTTCATCATTAGCATTTGAAATACAAAAATAGAGGTGAAGATATTCTCTAATGCGAGGCAATATACAGATTTTATATTTGAAGCACAAACATAGAGGAAATATATATATTCAATATTATAAGAAACTGATCTGCAAAAACATAGAATTGTTATCTGTAACTATTTGATGCACATTATTTTCTTCAATATTTTTTATGTGTATCCAAGAGTTTAAAGAGCTTCAATACAGCTTTGAATATCTAGATGCACATATTCACTTGAAGAATCCAGTATCTGATGACGAATTAACGAAAAAATTAATAATAAATCACTCTCTACAAATAATTCACTCATAAGGCATAAGATTGTTCGATTTTTTCTAGCCACATTTTTTTGTATGAACCTCCACATCCTTAATTGTTGCATGCTCTTCTATTTCAAGGAAATTTTTAACTCACGATAAGACAATTGTCTTTTCCATATGATTAAAACTCTCCAACTTCATGTATTGAAAGGGATGCGTGATTGATAAAAACCACCAAACTATTTATTGTATAATTCTATCTATAATTACCTTTCTTTTATTTCCATTTGTCTATTTATCATTCCTTCTTGCAACATGTTTTTAAAATTCTTTAAACAAAAATCATCCATAGGAGTTTTTATTTTAAATGATTTAACACTTCTTGATCCAAAAATTGATTCAAATTCTCACTTATCATAATGCATGGACAATTCAATATATGATTCATTAGTAATATCAACCACCTTATCATCATATTCCATACATAAGCTTTGTATTTAGCATTTTCACTTCTTAATAAGAAAGTAACTCCTCACATATTTATTAAAATATATTTTTCTTTTATGTGACACTAATTTTTTTAAAATATTATTGTAGAAATATTCAAAGCTATTTAAAAATATCAAAGATTGATTTATTTTAAATTTTGAGTGAGTTTCGCAATTTAATATAAATCCAAAAACATAAACACTATATTATCACGAAATCTTAAAAATTTTTAAAGCTCACAGAAGGTCATTGCCAGTGTTGAAACTAGTGGAAGTAGATCTTGTAGCGGCTACCAGGTCGATGGAGGCGGAGCTCTGTGTTGAAACTTGTGGGCTCGAATGAGAGAAAGAAGCTCATGGGATAATTTCGTCTGTTATAGCTAGCACAGTGATCCCCTAACTGGTCTTATAAATTAGGGTTAATTTAAAAAATCTACAACCCTAAACAAGTTCAGCTAACGTGAGAGCTTATCACCGCTACAGTACCGCAGAAGTGTTACTATTGTTGCTACAGTAACCACAATCCCACTTTCCTATTTAATTCCTTTCCTTGTGCTTTCCCGTTATAATTCATTTCATTTGCTGCTTCTTTCATATTCCTCTCCTTGTCTAATATATCTCTTTCCTCCGGTATCATCTGCTCCCTCCGTTTTATTCTAAGTGCGCCATTGCCATGAGACTGTGACGTAAAGCAGCCCTTAGTTATTTCATGCCGCATCATGGAAGAAACATGCTCTAAAGCATGCTTTTGATTACTTCTCAGTTTTGTTGGTCTAATATTTTGGTCTATATGGTCAGAGCTTCCTTGATACAAATACAAATTGTAATGCCACTAATTTTGCTATTTGAAATGGTTTGACTGCCCAGCTCTTGATTACAGCTTGAAATTGAATCAAGGTACTGATCACCTAATGGCTGACATGTTTTTTATCAAGGTATTTAGTTTGCATCTCAAGCTGAATTTAGGCAGGTTTCTTGTAAAGGTATTTTACATTTTCTACTTTCTGTATGACAAAAGCACTTTGATGAAATTAGCATGCCTTAAATACAAACTTCTTGCCAAACGTGATGAACTAATTTTATTAGATATAAAAGCACTAAAGAAATGCAATAACTCCAGATATTTACACCTAAAAACTGTCAAATTAACTTCTGAGGGGATTACCAGAGAAGAATCCTTGCAGCCTCCTGGCATTCAGCAACACGACAATTATATCCAGGATTATCCTTTAAACAATGCTTCAACCCGGAAAATGCCAATAAGATCTTATATTTGTTTGCTCCTTCAGGACCTTTGGAACCGTCTAACATGGATGAACTAACAAAAGTATGCTCTTTTGTCTGCAGAAGTACAGGATCAGCAATTATAAGAATTAATCAACACTGGCATCCTATTTTTGAAACAAAAAGGGAGAAATGATAAACCTTCATGATATTAAATCAAAATGCATGCAACTCTTATCATGAAGTCAAGCATCCCGGTTAAATTTGATGATTAATGAATTTCATCAAAAGAAGAAGGCACATTCGACATTAAGGTGAAAACATATAATCACTGGACAGAAAAATCTAGCCTTCTCGTTCCTTCAAAATATGAGTGTCTAGGAAAATCTCCAGGAAATAAATGAATCTGGTCTTCTCGTTCCATACTATGTAGTAGAGGATATGTTTCATGCATATAACTCCCCAACATCTTAGTAATTGAATTGCACACAAAAATCGATACAGGTGTCACATTAGTAGCAACACTGCACAAAAAACCTTGACCCTTCTTTCGAAACTCGCAAATTACTTATGGAGTTTTGGAAATTCCCAAATTACTTAAGTTGATTGCCATAACTAATCATCATTAAAAAAACACACTCATTAAAAACAATTCCCCAAATCCTAACAAACTCGCAAGAAACTACCCCCAAATTGTAATAACCATGTCTGTTAAAACAGCTGCAGGTAAAGAAGGAAAGCAGCAGCTCGCAATAGAATTATTTGAAGCCTGAAACCTAATAAATCAAAGCAGCCAACTAGATATCTACCACTCAAGAAAGCCAAATATGGAATCCTAGGAGGGATAACTTTTTACCGCTGTAGTGCATTAATGCCAAATGTAATTAGAGGGAGTGCAGGTTGCATTGTGAACTACAGCTGAAGTCCAAACCTCCTTTTGTTAAGCTGGGTGCTGAGAGGTGAGCACGTGCCATATAGTTTCTTGAAACCAGATATCTAATAAACCAAAGCAGCTAATTCAATATCTCCTACTCAGAAAAGCCAAATAAATAATCCTAGAAGGGTCACCGCTGTAGTGCATTAATGCCACATCCAATTGGAGGGTGTGTAGGATGGCCATGCCACTAATTGGATGCATACCATTGTTAGGCGGCATCCACATTTCCCATACAGTACTGAAAAAAACTTCACTTTCTAGAGTTCAGTGAAACGTTGAAATTTCTTTATGTACCAACAGAAGTCCAGGATCCATAGTTATATATGTAAATGGGCCCACAATATTATGATTTTCGCTATACACACTAGTTCTGCTTCTAAAGAACCCATAAATCCAATTTTATAGGATATAATGTAAAATTGGCACAGTATAAACTGTCCATGGATTATCAGTGAGTGTATGCCTGGTTAATCCCATCTTTATGCTTGTAATGAGCATATAGTTGTAATTATGTTGGTTAGATTGCTATTAAGTACTAATAACATATGTGGAAAATAAAAAAGATTAAAAGATCTTTTGGAAATGAAGACAGAGTAAGCATGCCAAAAGTATTGGAAAAAAAATATCAAGCAAAGGCTAACCAACCAATTTCAGTATGAAGTTATTCCATGAGTCTCAAACAACAGGTTATTGCTTTTAGGTTAGTTGGGCAACAATGTTTAAAATAGTGTCAAAACCTATGACCACAAGTCGGTGGTACTTGGATTATAAAATCAATTAACATGCCTCAAGTTGTATGTTTAGGTTTTATTTTGGTTGATTGGCAAAAGAACACTTTATGTAGCTTACACTAATTAAAATGGGAAAAAATATACAATCGGATAATAAAATAAACCAAATGGATAAGAATATAAATTGATACAAAATGGTGATTTTCATTGAAGAACAATGGACAAAAAATATTATATAACCTCAAAACTTTGCAAAAATTTAATGTCAAACCTTGCAATCCATGAGAGTAAGGTAGCCATATTTGGAAAGTAATATTGCAGACTGATCAAGGATGCCATTTCGTAGTCCTAAATACGAATTTTCAATCAATCTGCAAGAAGATCTATTCAATATAAGGGCATGCTAGACCATCTCATAGCTTATCTAATTCATTAATTTGACAAAATTTTACGTAATAAAAGGGTAATCAAGCTGTGACAGCTATAAAGTATTTATTAGTGTTCAAGGGTAAGGAACCCTACCCACATTAGTAAAACCATAAAGGAGGTACGCATTCTATATAGGCTTTCACATAAGCAGCACAACTTGTTATAATTTGAAGGCTAATATATAAAAAAAAAAACCAAGTTGAAGTTTTAAGTAGAGCGTATACACATGCTATTTCTACTATGATAAGATGACAACTTAAAAAGGAGGCAAGTTGTTAATATTTCGATATTGATTTATTAAAGGAGACTATTTTAAACTTTAAAATTATACTGAGCCATATTTAATATATAACACCTAGCACAATTAGGAATATGGTTATAAGGAGTAAAACATTTGTATATTTTGAAAGAATTTGAGTTAGTTGGACAAGTTGATAGTGACGAGTTATAAACTCCTTGGCTCATTAAAGAAATTCCAACTTCCTTAGCCAAATTGAAGGTATTTCATTGAAAGTATTTCTTTGGCAAATACTTGATAATTGTTTAGATTCGAGTCTTACACTATCAATTCCCCATTAATTTTTTTAATGAAGTTGTCGTCTTTAACTTGTCGTGCCTTAAGCCAGACTTTGTGTGGATCATATCGTAGTTTTCATGGACATAACCATTTAAACTCGCTATAGGAGTAGCTTGCACTCTACTCATTGTGGATCTGGTCGTAAAGGAAGAAATCTAAAATTTCTTATGGATTATCAGTGAGTGTATGCCCGGTCGATCGGCCCAACAGAACATCCTCCGTCGATCGACCGCCCTAGGTCGATCGACTATTTTTCGTCAATCGATCATTCACACCTGCTCGATCGACCACTTTCATCAGCTCGATCGAATAGGCTACTACCGGTCTAATCAGCCCGATCGACCATCGTCTGTGGATCGACCGCCTCGGTCTGATAGATTATTCTTCGACGATCGACCACTTCTGTAGGCATGACCGATCGATCTCCACTGCCCAGATCAGCATGACTAACCATCCGTCGTTGACCAACCGCCCCGGCTCGATCAACTGTTTTTTGTCGATCGACTGCCCCCGCCATTTCGGTCGACCACTTTCGTCGGCTCGACCGATCAGCTGCACCACTTTCGTCGTCAATCACTGCCTCGACTTGATCGTTCATTTTTCATCGATAGACGGTCCATGCTGGTTCGATCGACCATTTTCGTCAGCTCGACCGATCGGCCCGACCAACCTCCTCCGTTGATCTGTCGTTTTGGCCCGACAAACGCCCTCCGTCGATCGGTCGTCCATGTTGGTCTGATCGACCATATTTGTCCTCTCGATCGATCAGCCATCCTCGGCTCGATCGTGTCGATCGACTTCAATTGAGTGTTGCATTCTTGCATGTCTGTTTCACACTGCTTGCACGAACACTCGCACCATGCCACCCAGTTGTGCACCCGTAAGCATATGCCCTCATATGCTCGCGGTAGGCACCTATGCCCCTCTTTGGCATGACATTTTGTGTCGTTTTGTGAATTCTCTATCACGGTGCGCCAACATCCTACATGTTTGCATTTACACTTGCGAACCCTTGTGTGTTTGCTTGCAAGCCATCTTGCATGCTCATGACTTGTATGCTTGAAGTTGTAAGCATTTGGATTTGTGTTCTCACATACTTATCTCACGCATTCACACATCATGTGAGTGAATGGCTTGCCACCAAGCCCATTCGGTGTGTAGTTCTCTCTAAGGAGAATTGTATTGCACTTTCGCCTCCTACAACACCAGTCTAAACTATCGCGGGGATCCTCCTGAGTCACTGCCTCCTCGACACACTAACTCCTGACTCATTGTCTCCTCAGCAAACTCAGTCCTGAGTCACTGCCACCTCCGCACATTCATTCTCGAGTCATTGCCTCGTCGGCACATTCACCATTCTCAGTCACTGCTTCTCGCACAATCTTTCGCCTCTTATGACATGACATCTTTTTGGTTACACGGCTCTCACCGAGCTCGGGTCAGGCTTCTCAACCTTCGAACCCGTCTGGCACATGAGCAGTGTTGCCTACCTTCCTCGTGACAATCCCCCACATTGTCACGAACATGTTACTTGCAAGGGGCATGTGTTTGTTTGTCTACTTGCGGAGCGCATCATAGGTATATATGTCTGTCATTTGCATATGTTTGGTCGCTATTAGGGCAAGGTGTAATTCTCCAATGGCATCCTATACCCTGGGCGGCCAAGCACAATCTTATTTGTGTGTCGTGTCTTGCATTTACATCTTTGCACTATTGGCATATTCATCGCTAGTATACGCTGCCTTATACTTGGGATGAATGCTTGCTATCTCGTGATCCTTAGCCTCTATGAGGCGGACACTGCGTAATGGATCATCTTGCATTCCTATATTCATTCTTGATTGTCTCAATGACGAAACTGGCTCGCTAGTTGAGTGACTCTCTGTTAGTCACAATGCAGCAGCTATTATTGCTTGCGAAGATATCTCAGTGGGCAATACTAGTTATTATATCGTGGCTAGCACGCGTATGTATGCTAAGGTTCCAAAGGGCCTAATAAGTGTCCTTTAGGCTTTCATTTTCCTAGGACTTATTATAAAAAGTATAAAATTTATATTTTTATTATTTTATGGATTATGATGCGGGTGGATTTAGTGTATTAATTTTGTAAATATTTTTCAATATTACAAAATACACACGGCAGATACAATAGTGAATATGCAAATTAATCCGAACAAAATAACTTCAGTTAAAATAGTTTTATCCTTTAAAAATCTTTAAACTCAAGTAATAAAAAGCTCTAATGGAGTCCTAAATATCGATCTCACAGAGAAGTTGGAAATGCCTATAAATAAATTCTATAGATTATAATGTAAAATATAATTTTAAAATAATAAAAAGTAAAGTGTGAAGTTTAAATATTAAGTAATAAGTGAATGCTAATTAAAATGCAGTTAAAAGACAAATTTAACTAAACTAAATGCTGAATTTTTAAAAGCAAACTTACGAAAACTAAAACTAAGATGTTGTGATGGAAAGTTCAAATTTAAGAAAGCATCATTCCCCTTTAAAATGAGTATATAGGCTTCTGTGGTTAGGCTGGGAGGATACTGGTTGTCACTCCCGTTACCCTCTTCCGAGTACATAAAGAACATTGACAAATCCAGAGTTTGGTCCCTGCTTCTGTGGTTAGGCTGGGAGGATACTGGTTGTCACTCCCTCCCCTGAGGGCTAACATTCTCGCATCAGTTTCCAATCAACTGAACCAAATAAGGGATTTTAATTTGTCACCTTAAAATCTCTAATTCTGCATCCAATAATGTATATTTCTCTATTTATTTACACTCAGACCCATGGAAAAAATACTCTCCCATGAAATCAAATGTGATTCTCTCTATGTTATAGAAATTATAGCTTTTTCGGAACATATGTTTCTCAACACAATTTCACATTTCAATTTACCAGATCGAAAAGTAAATGAAGATCGGAGTTCAAATCATCAAAAATTATTGACATTTAAAACCGTATAAAACAAATGAATTCTTCACAAAACCATATCTCAAAGTATGGAGAAGAATAAAGAATATTACTCATAATTTATAAGAAAGATACGACAAAACACGAATTTCATATATAAAAATAAGTTTACAAAACAAAAAAAAATAAAAGACACAACTTATCTCACAATCATTTCCAAGCAAATCCCTAAAAATTCTTTCCATATTTTTTTCTCTTTACAAACTCTCTCAATTCTTTCTTAGAAATGTAATGAAGAATAAATCTCACACCTTCCCTTTCCTCTTACGACCCATGAATAGAATCTCCAAGCTCTTGACTTTCTCTCTCTCACTAACTCTCCTTCTAACCTTCATGTCACAGACACTTCTCTCTCTCACTCCATTCAAGCCCTAGACTTCCCTCTCTTTTATCAAAGACTGCCTCCCTCCAAAAAGAATTCAAAATTCCTCTCAAAATTCTATCTAAAAGTCAACCCTTTTGAATTCAAAAGACATGTCCATTGATCCAAGAGACATATCCCTTCATAAAAGAACCGTCTAACGTGTCTAGATGCATTGAATTACTACAATGGGCGTTTAGAACAATTGTTCTTTTGAAAATTTGCATAAAATTCATCTCCAACCGCCTTAATCGGCAAAAAAGTCATCTCTGGCGCCTTTGGCGCCAAATCTAGCGCATCATGCTTCAGTTTGTTAAAGACCGCGTTGTTCTGGGTTTTGGAGCATTTTGCCAACTGAAGACTGCGTTCTTCTGAGTTTTGGCGCATCTGGTACCACTCTGGAGCATCATGTGTCAATCTAGCGCATCTTGGCCAGAATTCAAAAATTCGTTGTTTTGGCTCCAAATTTCATCATTTTTGTTATTTTTGGTCCAAATGCCTAAAATTGATGTACTTGCAATAAAAATATAAAAATATAAAAATATAAAAATATATTTCTTTAAAATGCAATATCTCCAGAAATAAGCATAAAATATATACTTAAAACTACATATTATTTTGGTGTATCACATTATATTTTCAAAATCTACTTTGCAATTACTTAAACCCCTACCTTAGACCATATGTAAGGCCTGACTTTTTAAAACTTAAGTTTAATAAAAGTTGCAGCTAGTGATAACTCTTAGAATCCTTGGATCCGTAGAATGTAATTGGGGACGACGACTCAATCAAAACATACGCCAGCCTTCTGTCTTAACCCTACACTCACTTAGATGTTGTAATAGGAGGACACCACTAAATGGTATGCTAAACTAGAGCTAGAATGCTAGGTACTCTTGTTGTCTATAGTCCTCTGCAGATTTGGTTGCCCAAACTAGACATCACTTTTATGTTGCCTCGTGTGTTTATTAGGTGTAAGGCATGCACACTAGTATATTAGGGGCAGTCTTTTTTTGTAAGGAGCCATATCCAACAGGGAGGAGATGTAATGATTTATCAAATCACAGTTTTTATATGTGTTGCTTAGCTCTCCTCCCACCAGGCATGGCTCACGACCTTGCATGTCTGTAGCTTTATATTAGCCTTGTTTTCATGTAAGTCGAGTAATTTTTTACTTATGAATTTTTCAGTCTTTATAAAGGTCATAAGGTACAGGCATGGGTTCCAAGGAGCCAAGCTGGTGGAACCACGTGATGGGAACATGGAGTTGTTTACTCTTGTTCTGTAACTTAATTCTAAATTTCATTCATGTACAAAATTAGAACCAGATGTGTACTTATGTGGTACTTGTACATCTATTTCTGTTTTTGAAATATATTTCCACCCAACAAAGCCCAACCTTTTCATATTATTTTGTGTTTGTTTTACTTATGCAGTGTGATTGATTTGGCTTCGCCCTTTTTGGCTTCTGATTTTGTCTGGAATCGTGTGGATCACTTAGGCTCTTTAAGACCTAAAATTTTATGAGCTTAGTTTAATAATAAAACTTTTATACTGATTAAAATTTAGGCTTAAAATATTCAGAATTTTCAAAATCTGTACTTTTATTTTCCTGCATGGCTTTCGAGCCGGATTTTAACCGGATTTCATTGTATGGCTATCACTCAATCATATTAATAAGGCCTCCACGATTAAGAATAGACAACTGCATCATATTGCATGTCTTGAGAAGTCCTCGTACTTCTCCAACTCGACTGACCCAACATAATTTTTACAGGTGGTAGTCTAGAGTGTTTTGGGTGTTAGAGACCTCCCAAACCCGGACATGACGTAAGTACTTTGTGAAAATGTTTTCAGCTTTATAGTTGGACTTCTCATTACTTTTCCAACCCGACTGACCAAGTATAAATTTTTACTTTGGTGGTGGTTTAGAGTACTTATGGTGTTAGAGGCTTCTCAGTCCCATACATGGAATAAGTATTTTGTGAGAGTGTTTTCAATTTTGTAGCTAGACCTCTCATTCCTTTTTCACTCCGGCGACGCATCGCCACTTTGCCAGGCATAGATCCCACCTTTGCCCTTTCTGCCTACTTAGAGTCATAGAATTAGAGTTTTCTTTTCTTGATCTTAGAGCAACAAAAGTTGAAAAGATCTTAGAGCAACAAAAGTTTCTTTGAACAATGCAATTAACATATTGTTAACAAGGGCATCCCTGATTACGTTAGGTTGACTACCTTCACGACTAGGTAGGCTTCGGATTCTCTCGTAGTACCTTCATCGCAGATATGTTTCAAATCATTTTCGATCTGATCTTGTTTTAGACTTATGCTTTTGAACTATCACACGAAGTTTACTTTATGAAAGCTCTCCATGTGTTTTTCTTCTTTGTCTTCATTATCTTATGTTCTTGCATTTTGGTTCCTCTCTTCTTCTGATCATTCATATGATCTGAAAAAGAGATTTACTCGAAAAATGGAATTATACGACAATAGACAAGTTGCCGACTCCTGAAAAAGATAAAAAGAACAAAAAAGATGACTTCTATAACTTTGTTCATTTCTAGGTCGCTTATTCGTTGTCTCCAATTATGGTATCACCTATTACGCGGTCCCTATTACCCGTAGATAACAAGTTCACAGTTGCTTCAAGTAGGGGTGTCAAAAATTGACCTGACCACTAACTCGACACAAACTCAATAAAAAATCCGAGTTTAGATTTCACCTAAATAATTTTCGGGTCAAGTTTGGGTTAAGAATCCTAACTCGTTTAATATTTTGGGTTATGTTCAGGTTGACCTGCCAACTTAAAACTAACCAGAAACTGACCCGGTATTTCAAAATCAACTTGAAATAACGTTATCAACCAAAAATTGACCCGAAATTTACTCGAAATCAACCTAAATTTGACCAATATTTGGGTCGGGTTCGAGTTATGCAGTTTAAGATCGAGGCAATTTTGAGTTAGAACTGAATCTAGCCCCAAAACTAGATTTGACACTCCTAGCTCTAAGTCTCCTCAAACGATAATATACTATTGCAACTAGAAATTTCAAGGCAACCTGAGACGACGACTATGAAAGCGTTGAAGAGCGAACCCAAGATCATGTTATAAGTCACTATGGAGTTACTATGAAAGCGTTCAAGAGTGAACAATCCAAGATCACGTTATAAATCACTATGGAGTTTATTATAATGAAGTCGATCGTCACAATGAACTGCTCATCCTTCTCTCATTAAGTGATTAGCAACGATATATTTGCCACAGTTTTTTTCTTATTTCTTAAAAGAATTCATACAAAAGAACCAAAATTGAGTACAAATATAACAAACCCAAATTCATGTTATTAAAATATATTTAAAAAGATTATTACCAAAACTCTCTTTATTTATAAGGATGTTGTTTATCTAATAGTTTGCAATTAAAACAATTATCACAATGGCGTTGTGATGCGGTAGCTTGTTTTATGTTGATTTTGTAAATATTTTTCAATATTATGAAACACACACGGCAGTACTAATAATAAATATACAATTCAATCCCAAAAAAAAATAACTTTAATAAAAATAATTTTCTCTTTTAAAATCTTTAAACTGTCAAACTTGTAATAATAACGTAAGTATACGTATCGTTCAAATAATAAAGGACTCTAATAGAGTCCTAAGTATCGACCCACAGGGAAGTTGGAAGCTCTGGTAACTATAATGTAAAACATAAAATTCAAATTACAAAACTTAAATATGAAATTTAAATCTAAAGTAATTGAATGCATGTTAAATAACATGTAGTTAAAATAACTAAGTTAACTAAACTATTTGTTAAACTTCAAAAGTAAACTCATAAAAACTAAACAAAGTTTCAGTGACGAATAGTTCAAATTTAAGAAAGCATCATTCTCCTTTGCAATGAGTATATGGATTGTGAAGAAATTAAAATCATTTATATATATATATATATATATAATTGTATTGTGTCAAATATGAGCAATCTTATTTTTTACCCTCTTTCAAGTGTATAAAGAACATTGACTAATCCAGAGTTTGGTTCCTAATTCCGTGATTAGGTTGGGAAGATACAGACTCTCACTCCAGATCTCTCACTTCTCCCTCGCTTGAGGGCTAAAAATCTCGTATTAGTTTCCAATCAACTGGACCAAATTAGAAATTTTAATTTGTCAACTTAAAATCTCCAGTTTTGCGTCCAACAAAATATATCTCCAGTTCTGCGTCCATAGACTGCATTCTCACCCATGGAATTAAACGTGACTCTCACCATGTTGTAAAAATCATAACTCTTTCGGATCATATGTTTCTAAACACATTTTAACATTTCAATTGGTCAGATCGAAAAGTAAATAAAGATGGAGTTCAACTCATCACAAATTATTGACATTTTAAACAGTAGAAAACAAAATAATTCTTCACAAAATCATATCTCAGAGTAAGAAGAAAGATAAAGAAGACTACTCATAATTCATGAGAAGTAAACAACAAAACACGGATTTCATATATAAAAATAAGTTTAAAAACAAAGAAATAAAAGACAACTTATCTCACACTCATTCCCAAACAAATCCCTAAAAGTTCTCTTTAAACATTCTCTTTTTACAAGCACTCTCAATTCTCTCTTGGAAATGTAATGACGAAGAAATCTCTCACTTTCCCTTTCTTCGTACAACCCAGAAGAAAATTTCTAAATCCTACACACTCTTGCCTCTCTCTCTCTCTTCTCCACCGAACCTCTCTTCAACCCTAGACTCCCCTCTCTTTTTAATTAGGGGCTGCCTCCTCTCAAAAGAAATTCAAAATTCTCTCAAATTTTCTCTCCAAAAGTCACACCTTTTGAATCTCAAAAAACATGACCATTCATTTAAGAGACATAACTCTTCGTTAAAGAGTCTTCCAAAGTGTCTAGATGCATTGAATTACTTCATGGGATGTTTTAAACATTTGAAGCCTTCAAAATCCGCTCAAAATTTGTCTTGAACCGTCTTAATCGATCAAGTATCGTCTCTGGCGCTTCAGGCACCAAGTTACTTAAGTTCGCATTCAGGCGCTGATTCTGGTAGTTCAGGCGCTGATTCAGGCAGTTCAGGCGCCGATTCTGGCAGTTCAAGAGCTTCAGGCACCAGTTATGGAGCTTCAGGCGTCATCTCTCTGGAAAATGATGCTTCAGGTGCCAATCTGGCGCCTCGGGCGCCAGAATCAAAAAGTTCTCTATTTTAGCTCCAAACTTTCTCTTTTTTGCTATTTTTGCTCTGAATGCCTAAAATTGGTATATCTACAATAAAAACATGAAAATAGCATTTTTTTAGTACAATATCACAAAAAATAAGCATAAAATATATACTTAAAATAACACATTATTTTGGTTTATCAAAATCCCCAAAACTTATTATCAAAATCCCCAAAACTTAAAAAAATCCCCAAAACTTAAATGTTTTTTGTCTTCAAGTGACTTTTTTACTATATAAAAATATGACTTAGGATAGAGATTAATTTATAAACTTCTATATTTTAGTTTAATAAATAAAATAATACAATTTAAGAAATACTTTTAATAACTTAGATTAAAATTATAAGCATAAGAATACTTAGTAACCAAATCTAATATTTCTAAATCTCCATTCATTTCAAGAAGAACTGTAATTTGTTATATCAAGGATACTTAGAATATCCACATGAAAAAGAATATCATGAAAACCTTCATATTAAGGGTGTTAATACTCAAATACAAGATTAGAAAATGTAATAAAGTCTTTTTCTCAAGTTGATTCAAGTGAAGCCAATTTTTTATTAGGCATCTTCTCGAGCTTCTCCTCACACTCTTTTTTTTTTTTTTTTATATATTCAAGATCTTTTCAATCCTTTTTTGTTTCTTTCAGGAACTTTTCAATCATTTCTTTTCTTTTCTTTTTCAAGTGAGAATTATTATATCTAGGTTATCTTTAATAATTTTGAACCTCCTTATACTCTTCTTAAAATTAAAACTTCTTACATTTCTTTATTTTATAAATTCATATTAGTTTTGATGATTTTTCATAAAGTCTCATTCTTTTCTTTTTTCATGAAACTCTAAGATTCTTAATATTTCAAAAATATAATTTCCTTTACTTTAAATATAAAAGCATAGCCTTATCCTTTCATATCAAATATCTTTAACTTTAGAACTAATCTTCATTATTAAAAACTTTTACCTAAATTAACTATAATATTTACAAACATAAGTAAAGTCATTTAAAGTTAAATTTTAATATCCAAGGTCATATTAAATTAATTTTAAGAATATAGTTAATTGAGGACAAATAAAATTTAGTTTACTTATTTTTAAAGGAAATATTTCTTTTCTCCAAACTTAAATTTTTAAGTAATTAAAAATGTTCAGTACAAAAATTTTATAGATGAAAGAAAACCGTAAATGTATAAAAATAAAACTGACCAGTAGAGAATTTCTTAATATGAAACTGGGCTCTGGTATACTGCAAGTGGTAACTTTAAAAATACATGTTTAAAAGCATTAAATGAAACAATTCAAAAGATTTGCAAAGAATTAAAAACATAAACAAAAAACTGAAAATAATTAAAAATGCAAAAAAAAAATCTACAATTACTATTATAGTTAAGTCCACCTTACAACATTAAATAAAAGTTCCTATCACAACATTTTTAAAGAAAATAAACACTCAAACAAACAAAATAACAAACAAACATAACAAATTCCTAAAATATCAATCATCATCCTCTTCCTCGTCATCTTTTTCTTTTTCTTCATCTTCTTCATGATCTGGCACATAAGGAGTAAATTTGGGGCAAGATGAAAATTCTACATTATAATCACCCTTAAGATATATAATCATGGCCTTCTGATATGTTATATCAAATTGAATTATCTTCTGCTGATATTCATCGTTATATGCATTCTTTGCTTCTAACCCTCCAAACCTATTTTGCAAATTTACAATATCAATTTGTTGGATCATAAGTTGCTCCATGATGTTCTCAAGTGAAGCAGAGCTGGAAGTAGATGTTGAAGGTCTATCACTTCCTCCACTCTTGAATTCAACAAATTATCCAAATTTTTAGACTGTGTTTCCCAATAGATTTTTGTGGTTGCAGCTTTTCTTCATTTCTACTAAACTCTACTCCTGATTGTTCACATAAAGTGAAAATCAGGGCAGGGTATCCCAAACCACTAGTTGTAGCCCTCCTAACTATACTTTGAGCATTATATACTAGAAGAGCACCAACTTTTACTGACTTCATCTGTTGAATACAGAATTTAGTACAGCTCTTTCTTTTGTTACTTAGCTCAGATGATTCATTGGAAGCAATTTTACAGAGATGAAATAATGTCATACCTTTGATTGAAAAGTCATTATGGAAGTGGAGAAATTAACTTTCTTATTGTATTTAATTTTTCAATCTCTTCCATCAGCCAGAAAGGCAATTATTTCATCCAGTGATGAGTTGGTCATCACGAATGCAGCATATTCACAATGAAATTCATCTTTCAATCCATAAAATGTATTGATCTTCCTTTTAGAAAATTCAACTTGTTTACCTCTCATGAAGATGTGATCATCTAAAGTAAATTGCAAGTTGGCATAAAATTCTCAGATTATTGAAACAATAGCTACTGCAGTGAAGTAAAAGAATCTCTCCCAATTTTTAACAACGATCAACCTCTCGATCTCGCCACCCGGGTTAGCAAATTCTCGCTTCTTAATTAATTTCCTTGAGCCCATTTTGATATTATAATTATGTTTGGCCTTATAGTTGACAAATCTCCTTGCATCAAAATCTCCCGTAGGCTTTGCTCGTTTCACACGTGGTGTCATATGAATTTCTATGGAAATCAAATAGATTACAAAATCAAAAATCTAACTTCAGAAGTAAGATTATTTGGTAAGAATCTTTTCACCATGGGTTTTCGATAAACTTCTTCAACAAATTCTCAAATTTCGGATTTCCCATAATGTTGGATAAATCCATTTAAATTTCATATTCTCTTGCTAAGAGCTTGACTAAGAAATTTTTTGATTTTCACCAAAAAATTTCTTAGTCAAGCTCTTAGCAAGAGAATATGAAATTTAAGATCTTTAGCCCTTGAAAACTTCTCAAATCCACCCAATGTCAAGCCCTAAGTTGAAGTTTAGAGGTAGGAAACAACTCAAGCAGTAAAAATGGAGTTTTAATGGGCTATTTCGAAGATTTTAACCCATTCTTGCATTTTCGAGAATCTGGCACGTCAGGCGCCAACACCAAAATTTTTCAGGAGCAAGCATTTGCTAACCCAGGTAGCGAGATCGAGAGGTTGATCGTTGTTCAAAATTGGGAGAGATTTTGCTACTTCCCTACAGTAGCTATTGTTTCAATAATCCGAGAGTTCTATGTCAACAAGTGATTTAACTCAGATGATCACATTTTCGTGGGAAGTAAGCAACTTGAATTTTCTAGAATAAGTATCAATGTATTTTATGGATTGAGAAAAGAATTCTATTGTGAATATGTTGCATTCATGATGACCGACTCATCCCTGGATGAAGTAATTGCTTTTCTGACTGATGGAAGAAAATGAAAAATTAAATATAATAAAAAAATTAATTTCTCTACTTTCATGATGACTTTTCAATCAAATATATGGCATTACTTTATCTGTGCAAAATTACTTCCAACGAATCATCTGAGTGAAGTAACAAGGAAAGAGTTGTACTAAATTTCTGCATTCAACAAATGAAGGCATTAGATATTAGTGCTCTTATAGTACATAATGCTCAGAATATAGTTCAGAGGGCTACAATTAGTGGTTTGGGATACCTTGCCCTGATTTTCACTTTATGTGAACAATCAGGAGTAGAGTCTAGTAGAAATGAAGAAAGACTGCAGTCACAGAAACAAATTGAGAAACACAGTCCAAATACTAGAATCATTTGCTGAATCCAGGAGTAGAGGAAGTGATAGACCCTCAACATCTGTTGCAGGGTCATCTACTTCCAGCTCTGCTTCACTTGAGAATATCATGGAGCAGCTTAAGATCCAACAAATGAATATTATAAATTTGCATTTTATAATTGGAGGGTTAGAAGAAATGAATGCATATAACGATGAATATAAGCAGAAGAGAGTTCAATTTGATATAATATATCAGGAGGCCATGATTAGATATCTAAGGGGTAAGTATAATGTGGAATTTCCAACTTGCCCTAGTTTTACTCCTTATGTGTCGGATCATGAAGAAAAATAAGAAAAAGAAAAAGAAGAAGAAGAGCAAGATGATGAGGAATAGGATGATGACTAATATTTTAGGAGTTTGTTTTGTTTGAGTGTTTATTTTCTTTAAAAAAAGTTGTGATAGAAACTTTCATGTAATATTGTACTGTAGACTTAATTGTAATAGTTACTGTAGATTTTTCTTTTTTTGCATTTTTAGTTATTTTTAGTTTATATTTATGTTTTTATTTCTTAGTAAATCCTTTGAAATAAATTGTGTTTCATTTAATATTTTAAAAACTGTATTTTTAAAGTTAGCACCTGCAGTATACCAGAGTTTAGTTTCATTTTCAGAAATCTTCTATAGGTTAGTTTTTATTTTTATGCATTTATTATTTTCTTTCACCTACAAAATTTTTGAACTGAACATTTTTTTTAATTACTTAAATATTATTCAACAAACAAATTCCTATGGAGAGGAAAAATTGATATGCAGGTGAAGAAAAAGCTAGACGAAAGAAGGATTCATGGTGCTTACGTTTCCATTTTTGTTTTTATTTTTCCTAACTATTGTCTTTTCTATTACTTTCATGTGTGAGTAGTAACCTTTTATAGGAGATCCATAGATTTAAGTGTTAATACTAAAGTTTAATTATGTTAGGATTCAAGATAGAGAAGATCCAGATTTCAATTGAGGAAAAGGTTGACTATAATAAGGAAATGTAAGGGTTTAACTTATTTAATTTTTCATTTTTTATTAATTCTATGAATTAATGTACATATAATGAATTTAATGGAATAAATAATAATAATAATAATAATAATAATAATAATAATAAATTGATACATAATATAAATGTATATATATTAATATAAATCTTAAAGTCTATTTGAAAAAATTTAAATTACGTAAACTAACAAGAAATTCAAATTAGGAGGGCTGACATTTTATTGTCAAAATTTTATTGAGTTTACATTGAAGAAAGAAATGATAAATTTATATTTTGAAATAAAGACAACAATTAAAATAATAATAATAATAAATAATTATTATTAAATGACACATCAAAGATAAAATAAATGCAAATTAACTTCTAATAATAAGATTAACATATAAAAAATTAATAATAATTCTTTATGCATTTTGACTATAGGTTTTCGTTGGAGATAAGTGAAGAGAATGATTAACAAGAGAATCATTCGTGATTGAGGTGAATACTTATACTTTTAAATTGTAGTAACATTGATTTCTCTTAAGTTTTATTTGCTCAATGACTTGCTCGCTCAGATACATTTTACTAGATCTTCAATTTCATTTTGATCATATATAGTGTATGTTACTAATATTTGCATGTTATTTAAATACATAGTTCTGGTTATTGAATGGTATGAAAAGAAAATAAATATGAGATTTTCTATTTTGTTTGCATGTGCATGCTTGACTATAATGGATTCATCGTTGTATGGTATTAGCGGGGAATGCTAAAGTACTCGTGCACGTTAATTAAAAAAGAAATTAATATTAAAGTGCATTAAATAATATTTTTTTACAATGCTCTTGTGACAATTGTGAACAGAATAAAAGAATATTGACATGTAAACAATATAGTAAGACACATAGTAAATGCTTTGAATCACCTTGAATTATCATATTAGATAGTATAAACCGTCAAATGCTCTTATACTTTTACACGATTTAATCGGCATTGCCTTCTTTTTTATAAATCATTATAGTTTAAAAGTAGAAGCATTCATTAGCTATGTTTAGTTTACTGTTATTTTAAACTAATTTTTCAGGTTTAATTTATTTGATTAAAAAATGACTAATAACAAATAATGTTTATAGACTGCACGATCAACCAGAAATGAGTTAATTTACATATTTTATTTAAACTCTTTTTTATAGTGGCTCTTCTATTTATAAAATATTAGTTATAGAAAATGAATTATAAAAATTTATAATTTTTCACCATTCATCCGTCCTAACCAATTTTTGATTAATTCTTAAGCTCTGGTCTGGGTCATGATACTTTCTCTGAAGGGACGTAGACGACACTCCTCGAAGTACGTCTTTATTGTAGATTATACAAGACGGCTTGTTCCTTTGCTAATATGACCAAGTTTCTCTTCAAAGGGCACAACTCTTGGTTCCCACATTGGTAATAAGAGGAGAATTATATTCTTTCGCGAAAATATTATTGTTGGCGAGTTCCAAAAAACTCAGGTAAAATTCTAGGTCATTACAGGCCAAGTGCTCAATGGCCTTCCCTTAGCCCTTGTGCCAAATGTAACGTGGGCTATAGCAGGCTCTGAAACTAAATGACAAAAGCTTTCCATAGTTTCTCCTAGCTCTTTCCAAATTTTCAATATAACTTGTCAAATCTTTTGTGAACTTTATGTGCTGATGAATTACATTATGAACATGTGTTTAAAGTCTGTATAGGAGATAATCACTCTCAGCAGCAGGTTGTTGTTGACCTCATTTTTTGTGAGGTCTCTTACTCTTCTTAGAGCCTAAGATATAGCCTTAGGATTTCCTACCGACTCTCTTAGAAGACTAGCCTGGGACCTGCCCAAACTAGAGATTCAAGCCACTTTTTGACTCCTCATAGTTTCAAGTGCCCGGTTCGAAATCTTTAACGCTTCGTTGAGTCGATTAAAACCAGCGCGACAAAGCTCGAGTCGAGTACCCATAGGATCTAAAACCATAGTAAATCCTTCGTGTCGTCCGCGCACACCCACGACGCACAAATGTCACAATTCACACATCGATGCACACAGTTATCGAAATCACGTCTCCCGCACCGATAAGAGGTTCTACGATCGATCACAAGCAAGAATTTTGAAGGAATTTGAATTTTGACGAGTTTTCGACTCGACCGTCGACGAAGTCGTCCGGGCGACCCCAGATGGCGAAACGACATGCGCCTGCACGTCCGGGGCGTCGAGTTTAGTTAGTGGAGACACCCATTTTGATATGTGGAATCGTGCGCGAATCGGGGGATTTAACTACTTTATATTATATTATTAATATATAGTTATTAATATAATATAAGAGATGTTTTGTGGCGGGGGGGCTTTTAGCCTTCCCTAAATCCCTAATTGACCTCTGCGTTCGGCTCGATTCCCTTCTTTATGTCAGGGCTAGGATTGAGCCTTAATCGCTCATTCCTTGAGGCTAATTTCTCCTCCTCGCGTGACAAAAAGTTGACTTCCCCTCTCTGTTCTCTTCTTTGCCCGAGTTGCGGTTTCCCGAAACAACTTTTGGCTTCATCTCGCTGTGCGGGAGGCCATTAGTGGTATTTTGACCTTGTGTGTTTGTTCCCTTGGTCACGAATGGGGAAACTTCTCCTTCCCGATAGTTCTCCTTTATGGCCTCGACTGCGGTGTGTTTTCTTTAGGCTGTGTGTCGTGCTTTGTCCAGGTAGGTTCCGCGAGTTCCTCTTCCTCTCTTGTGCATATAAAACCCTATGGGGGGTTCTCTGTGGAGGGGACGAATTTTGAAGCCTAGGGGAGGTTTTGCCGAAATTTCTTCTCGGCTGGGTCTTTATGTGTTAGGTGTTTGGAAGCTTGGTCGTTTTTCTGTTGTTGTTTTTGGGAGGTCTCGTGCAAGGTATTTCTTCCGTCTCTTCTCTGTTTTGCTTCCCTGTTCTGCTTCCTTGCTCGACACATGTTTGAGACGTTAAAATAGGGGAATGCATGTATAAGGCTTTGTTTTGTTTTAACTGGTATTTCATAATGGTGTTGCTACCGATTATTATGCCTTTAATGTTTTTGTTGGGTCTGTTTTAAATGTTCTATGTTGTTAGTTGAGATAGTAGTTTATGGAAAACACATTTTAATCCATGTACACATGCAAGCCTTCTCCTTATGCTTTTATTATCTATGTACCTATATGCTGAAGGCTGCGGTTTTCTCTCTTTTCTCCTTGCTGAGTCGATTTACTGTTGAAGGGAAGATTGGTTGTAGGGGAGCTTACTTGCGTTTCTCTGTTTCCTGTTATTTCCCCCTATTCGAATTGCATGCTGGGGAAAAATTTTACTGTTGGGGGCTTATTTTTGTTTCCTTGCTTCTTGTTACTCTCCTATTCAAACTACATGTTGGACGACATTGGCATGCTTAATTTTTTCTTATTAGAAGCTTTAAAAAAAAACAGAAAGAAAAAGAGGTATCTTTGGGTGGGAAGGGGCTCGATTTGGCTCCATGTAGTTGTCTTTCTTGTTCGAATACATGTTGGAATTATTTCTTGCTTTGAGCAACTGTTTTGGTGGCTCGGTTTGGCTCTCTGTTGTTGTCTTTCTTGTTCGAATACATATTGGAATTATTTCTTGCTTTGAGCAGTTGTTTTGGTGGCTAGGTTTTGCTCCCATTGCTACTCCTGTTCGAATACATGTTGGAATCTGTTTTGTGTTTTGAGCAGTTGATTTTGGGGCTTGGTTTTACTTCCTGTTATTCCACCTATTCGAATATATGTTGGAGCTCGTTTTAATGCTTTAAGAAGTTGGCTTTGTGGTTCGATTTTGCTCCTTAAGCATGCTGCCCCTGTTCGAATATATGCTGGAATCTGTCTGGTGTCTTGAGCAGTCAGTTTTGGGGCTTGGTTTTATTCCCTATTGCTGCCCCTCTATTCGAATCATATGTTGGATGAAATGTTGTCTTTTTTGAGCTTTTGAAAAAGGCTTATTTCAAGGGAGTTTATTTTTGTTTCTTGTTGCTTCCTCTGTTCGAAACACCTGCAGATTGTAAGGTTTGACTTTTGAAGCTTTTGGAGCTTGTTTTTGGGCCCTTTCTTGCTTCTCCTGGCTGTGACCTCTCCTGCTGGTTCCTAGTGTGGGTGTGGGGTTGGTGTTCTCTCCTGGTGGCTCCTGACCATGAGCCTCCCTATCGCGTTCTCTTGTTTGTGTTGGATGTTAGCTGGTGGCTTCCCCCTTTGGTTGCCCCTACCCGTGAGCTTGTGGTTGTTGGTTTGGTTTTGGTGGCTCCTTTTGCTGCTCCTACCCGAGAGCCCTTGTTTGTGTTTGTAGGTTCCTTTGTGCACCTGTTTGGTGGTCCCCCTTGCTGCTTCTACCCGAGAGCCCTTGTTTAAGTTTGTTGGTTCCTTTGTGCACCTGTTTGGTGGTCCCCCTTGTTGCTTCTACTCGAAAGCACCTAGTTGTGATTTCCCTTTTGTTGGGCTCGGTTTGCCCTCTTGGATGTCCCTGGCCGTGAGCACTTGTTGGGTTTCTTGTGTAGTGTTGGGTTTGTATGGCATTGGAAGCTTTTGGTTCGAGGTGGAATTGAATGTTTTAACGAATTGTGAAATGGACCATTTCCATTCTTGTTATTTGGGGTAATTCAAATGCACCTTTTCGAAGAATGATTTGTTAAATGTTTGGAGATGTTTCAGGACCCAATTCTGCGGGCTGAATTGATCGCAACAAAAAAAAGACAGAAAAGAAAATCTCTGGATAATTGAGAAAGGTTTGGGAATAGCTTGGAGGTCTCTAAATTGTGCATTTCAGGGTTGCTCCTGGCTAGCATCGGGGAGTGTGCCAATCTCATTGCTTATTTGAGAAGTCCCATCGGGTGGGTGTTTTAGGCTAACCCTCCTACCGTTTTGGCTTTTTTTCCTAAATTGATTTTGGAGGTGGGTTAGCCTTCTTTCTTTTTCATTTCTTGTTTTTGATTTAATTTCCTTGCTTTTTGGTTTGGGTTTTAGATGTTTATGTCTGATACATAAATGTGTGAATATAGCTCTGGCTATATATGAAACCATCAAGCAACGTCGTAAGTCGGACGGTCATTTTTTGGGTATTATGCCTTGATAATAAAGGGTTTCGTTGGTAGAGCGGAATAATATGTCATCCTACGACATCGGGACTCAATCCAGGGACTAGATGAAATGTAGGATGACAATATTATTCACCGACATCAGGCTAGCAGGACACCCTTGCCTTCTTAGGTTGTTGGTAGTTCCAACCCGACGGTTCGATAGACTTGTGGTTAATCATAATTTCATAAAAAAAAGATACGATAAGAAAAGATACGTTATTTTCTAAAGTATTTTAACTATCAAAATTGACACTACTTTTCTTGTATGCATGAAGCCTATATGCATGTCAAAATATAAATTTTAAATAACATAATTCAATTGTCCACTTGTCAATCGCCGATATTAGGCTAATGAGCACCCTCTTAAGTTGGTATAGTAGGACACATTTCTAGTTGAATGTCGAGCTCTATACATACGGGTGACCGATAGTTAACTTTACAGTCCCTCGAGAATACCTAAATCTGAGTCTAGCCCGACCCGAGTGCTTACGGCTTTTCTTTCTTTCTTCGGATTTGTGTATGTTTTCTGACAGTTTTATCAAAGTCTTTGTAAAGCACTCACGATTTTTTTCGAATTTTCCTCGTGTTTTCGACATTTTTTTCTCAAATTACTGTGGGTCATCTTCCGCTTTTTCTCCAGTCTTTTCGGGAGTCGTCGACCCGTCAAATGTACAGGTTTGTTTTACGTTTACAGCATTTTTTTTTGTCATTGCACACTTTACTGCATATACATATAGTTCATGTCTGCAATATTGTTGTTTACTGTTTACTGCGTTTTGTAGCATGTTCCTTTTTATAACTCATGTTGTTTCTACAGACTTGCAGGGGAGTTTGAGGTTAGAGGCCAGTAGGACACCTGGGTTTAGGAGAACCCGTAGTGAGCCATTGACCCAATAACTGTACATTTATACACAACCCTGAACTTATAATCCATCTGCTAAGGAGCTTAGAGTAGTTTTTCTAGGAAGCAGATCGTGGAAGCAAGCGGACGGAAGGCGACGATCGAGGCCACGACGAAGAGGTGTAGGATGTCTCTTTAGAGTTAAGGTTGAATCATAGAATAATTGAGAAGTCACCGAGGTTTTCTCTGGATCTATGACATCCCCTACCTTTCACTCTGTTGACTCCTGAAAATAACTGTTCATATTTTGAGTCTTTCCCCCTTTGATTTCCTCATATTTCATCCTTGGAAACCTAAACCTTGCAATCTTGAAGGAAAAATCACTTATCTTAATCGAGAGTTTTTTTAAGTAATTTCGATCATTTAAGATATAATTAACTATAGAGATTTATTTCTATAGAGAACTTAAGAACCCAGCTTAAAATAAACCCTATTTAATTTCTCGTATTAAATATGGGAACTTATCAGTTTATAAAAAGACTTTGCAGACCAAACGGATGTCACAAATCCTTTAGTTTATGTGGCCAAGTCTGCCAAAAAGTTGTATGCATATCCTTCGGGATAGTGTACTACTTGTGGTATCACGCTCGGCCTCTTAAACTATTAAATATGTGAGGTCCGCTCGGTTTCACTTTTTAAAATTAAACATTATTTTCTAAAACTATAATCATACCTCATCTATCAAAATTAAATCCAAATTCAAACGAATCTTCAAAGGATAAAACAGTCGATAGTTGTTAAACCACTTCAATGCCAATTATTTTAATTTTATGAAGAATAAAGATAGTTAAACGCGTCATTTATCCTAAGCAAACAAATGGTAAATTCAAATGTCGTCAATGGATTAGACCTCCCTAGATAAGATTCCGACAACAGAATCATTGATTCTCTGGTGCTTCCACTTCGACAATCTCGCAAAAGAAAGCATTGTCCATTTGTTACGATCATGGGGTTTTAGATATTTTTTCTCTTTTATATTCAAATGACGTTGAACCAACTCTATCAAGATAATAGGTGTTGTTTTCGTCTGTCTAAGAAAACAATGGGTTCTTCTAAAATCAGCGATGAGTGCCCTTCGTCATACCAAAGCTTCTAGTTGGGAAGGGAGTGCATGCCCATTTAAAACCTATGATAGCATCTCACTTATCATTGCCATCATTTGCTCCTTCAGCTCATTAAGCTGCTGAGTTATGAACTTTCTTGTACAATCCATTTTGTTATTACCTCTTTGTTGCTTGCTTTTGCATAACTGCTCTTGTTTGTGGCATGATTCATACTCACCACACCTTTTAAGATGTTGGATCATGATTTTTCCATGGACACACACCTCAAGAAAGGATTTAGAAAGGAGGGAGAGTAAGCAAGAAGAGAGGGGGAAATGCTATTCAGTTTGCATAAGAGAAATTAACTATTGTTCAATATCAAGGATCAATCACTTGTAACAAAAATTCTCTGTTATGTATAAAGGATTCTTATATATAATACAAAATAGATACCCATTACACACATACATACATATCCCAATATCCATAAATTCCCTATGATTTATCCCTTTGTATTATTCTAATTTTGACATAATAATTAATATTATCCCTGGCACCTATCCTAACGTTTGTTTCCCATGCACCTGCCAGAGTCCATCCTTGTTGGTCTACTGCCTTCATGGTAATCCGAATTTGGCATTGGAGCGAGTTGCCTCCTGTATTAAGCTGATTCATTAGTCACTGAGGCAGATTTAGTCCTCTTGGATTAGCAGATCACGGTAGGTGAATTGATGATTTGTACTCAGCTGCTTATGCTCGACAGCTAATATTCGGCTACTCAGTGCGCCTTAACATGCCATCCGACTCTTGAGCTTTAATTCGATCAGGCAGTATTTGGCTATACAAAAATTTTTCAAGCATAACGCCTAAAAGGACATGCATTAGGCATCTGAAGCTGTTTAAAATTATAATAAACTATTCTACTCTAAATAAAAAGTGTTCTTTCATCTATTTCTGAATACCATATAATATGTGCAACAAAATCATAATTCCTAACTTGTAAAAATTGCAATGATGTCAACATTCAATGGTTAAAATAACTGATCTATTAGTCACATTAACAATGCAGTCTGATTGGATCCTCATTAAATTTCAGTAGCAGTTAAGGTAATGCCTAACATATCTCAACATTCAAATTAGTTTCATGTGTAGTTAGTTTCAATGTAGTACATAAGTATTAAGCATTTTTAACCATTTGGGCATTAGAAAAAAAAAGGATATCCAAGGAACAAAGTATCCCACATGAGCAATCACTTTCCAATTTTGCAATTACGTGCATAATATCCAGATCTTACCTATTTATAAAATTAGATCCCAGTACCTTCATTTATCATAATACCACCCAAATATTGAAGAGCGCTACGAAATCCCAACCATTATTTGAACAAGATCCTAATCTATATAAGTTTAGGTGTACACCGGTACTTACTTATCCAACTCAATATTTTCTGAGGGAGACATACTCAAGTTATTAGCACTTTCCAGGGCCAACAGGCAAGCAATTCCAACCTGCTTATTAAGAATTAGCAGATTGAACAATATAAGCAGTTCCAATAAGTACACAACTAAATTAAATACCAGTTACAAAGAAAATACTAATAAAAAATTTATGAACACAAATTGAGAAGTATGAATTTGTGGTCACTACATCAATGCACAGATGATATCACATTATTATTCTCATTCAGAAGCTACAGCTAAACATTTGTTTCAATTTCAAAAGGAACCAAACAAGCTGATTCAAATTTGATTTGATATAGTATAAAGTCCCCAAACTTATGATAAAAGCTTAAGAAATGATGCTCTGAAAAAAATGCAAAATATGTGTATTCTGCTTAAAAAGAGAAGGTTGGCAGGTCTGAAAGCATGCGGCATATCTTTCAAAGGATCACGAAAAAGAAATCTTATCCAAACAATTTACACGTTATCAGTTATCCTCACCAAGTTTTGATATGTAATACAATTCACCTATAAAACATGCATCGCGTTGTTCAAAGTGTGCTTGCAAGTTAACGCAAGCATATTCTTTGCTTAAAAAGACAAAATGAAAATTGCAGTAACTCCTTAAGAAATTAGTATCCAACTTTTTTTCTGAAGAAAAACTAGTTCCAGTTTACAATGAGATACACGAAAGACACTAATGGCTGAAATTCATTCAAAAATAATGCACCACACCACCAATTGTTTGAGCAAATGTGACTATCAAGAATTAAAGACTTATAGACCATTTCATTAATGACTTAGGCTTGTATAAAACCTTATAACATTTTTAGAAATAAGCCCTTGGACTTATTATATTTACAATTTGGAACTAAAATTGGATACAAATCTCAACACCCCTCCCCCCCCCCCCCCCCACCCGGCAAAAAAATATCAACTAAGTACATCTTGCCAAACAACCTAGACAAATCTAATGAGCTAATTCCTTTGGTTAGTAAGTCAACCACTTGTTCTCTACATGACTTAGCTCCAGTAGTCTGTTATTCAGCTTTTCCTTGATGAATAACCTTTCAATCTCCACATGTTTGGTTCTATCATGTTGCACCGGACTGTTGGCAATGTTGATTTCTCACTTGTTGTCGCACCGCAACTTCATTTGTGCTCCTTGGTCCACTTTGAGCTCTACCAACAAGGCTCTCAACCACATCATCTCAGCGACACCTAAGGTCATGGCCCTGTACTATGTCTTTGTTGTTGATTTTGCTACTACATATTGTTTCATGCTCTTCTAAGAGACAAAGTTTTCCCCCACGAAACTATAGTATCTTGAAGTGGACCTCTTGTCATCGGCACAACTCACCCAGTCAGAGTCGTAATAGCCTTCAATGCCTACATGCCCATTCTTCCTGAAGATCAATCCCTTCCTTGGTGCACTCTCCAGGTATATTAGAACCTGATACACTGCGTCCATATGACCCTTCATTGGATCATGCATGTTACGACTCACCATGCTCACTGCAAATGAGATGTTGGGACGAGCGTGACTAAGATAGATTAGGCAGCCCACCAATCTCTGGTACTGCTCACGATCAACTGGCTCTCCTGCCTCTGAACTTAACTTGGCTTCCTAATCAATTGGAAAGACTACAGACTTGGATCCAAACATGTCTATTTCCATGAGGAGATCCAGTACATATTCTTTGAGACAAGATCATCCCCTCTGATCCAACCGTCATCTCAATCCCAATGAAATATTTGAGTTGTCCAAGGTATTTCACCTCAAATTATTTGCCCAATCTTACATTTAGCTGAGCAATCTCTGCTTCATTATCACTAGTGATAATCATGTCATCAAAATACACAACAAGCATAGTAGCGTGACGTTCATGTTGTTGAAAGAATATCATACAATCAACATTGATCTGCTGATATCTCATGCCCACCACAGCCTTTCCAAACTTGTCAAACCAGGCTAGAGGAGACTACTTCAAGCCATAAAGTGACTTCATGATCCCACACACCTTGTCCGCTGTCTAGCCTGTACTGAATACTGATGGTATCTCAATATACACCTATAGTAACTCACTATGAAGAAACGAGTTAGTGTAACCTCCACCTACCATTCACTTCCAGAGAAACCAGTGTCCTCACTATGCCCATTTTCGTTGTTGGTGCAAAAGTTATATCTTAGTCAATACCATACGTATGGTTGTACCCTTTCGCCGTCAATGCTCCACATTCCCTTCTAATTTTGTTTCACTATGAAGATTCGCTTACTCCCAACATCTCTTTACCCCATTGTAATGGCACTATCTCTCATGTTTGATTTTTATAGAGAGCTTCAAGCTCTTCATGCATGACTGCTTTCCACTTGGGACCTTCCTTAGTTATCTGCAGCACTTGGATATAAAAACGGTGTCCAAAGATGCAATGAATGTTTCATGTATAGGTGATATGTTAAACCATGAAACAAACTAAACAAAGTTTTGTTCCCACCCAAAACATCAGTAGGATGTCCCGCATTGCTGCGAGAGGTCCTTACAGTTATGAAAGAAGAGAAATCATATCACCTATGAATTATGAGTCTAAGGTAGATGGTTTAAGTGTCTCAAAATCGGGGTAGACTGAGACAAGGGACACGCTGACACAAGTGGCACTGCAAATAAAATTCCCTCATTTTGCTTCCTCCTCCTTATATATACTCTCAGGTCGCCTTAAGCCTGAATTTCACCACCTCTGGGTTCAGTCTCCTCATTTTCAGGCTCCTCAATTGATTTATCCCCCATCACAAGACAAAGCATCGCTCCCACATGCATCAATCTCTCACATTTACTACTCACCCCTTCTTGTGTCATGCCTCCAATATTTGGTGAGTCACCAAAGGGTGAGGTCAACTCTAGGTTGTAGTATGGTTCGAGTTCGCTAAAGGACACATCAATGCTCATAGGCAATCTCTTCTCAGACTTCCCCACTGATGGTCTGTTGTTCTTCATAAAACATATATAGCCAAATAACTTCAATGAGAAGATCCGCAATTATCTTCTTTCGACATCTGATAATAAAACTTTCAATCCAACACTCTCAAGAGAATTTTTTTGATAAATTAAGGAGCTGTCAAAACTGCTAACCCCCACAAATGCTTTGAGACATTTATCGCGATATCATGCTTCGGGTTACCTTCACGAGGTGTATATTTTTCCACTCTACTACTCTATTTTGTACTCATGTGTATTGACATGTGGTTTGATGTTATATCTCATAGGCCAACAAGTATTTCTCAATCGCTTTGTTAATATATTATGCCCCATTATCGGATCTCGATACATTTACTATTACACTATATTTGGTTTGGATTGCCTTGTGAAAATTTTTAAAACAAGCAAACACATCACCCTTATTTTTCATCAGGTACAACCAAGTAACAAAAAAAACATAATCAATAGAAGTCACAAAATATCGATAATCATTCAGTGAACTCGTAGAACCGAGGTCCCCAAATATCACAATGTATCAAATCAAAACCATAAAAACTCCTACTCCCATAACAGATAGAAGAGCTCCTAGTAAGCTTGTCAAAACTCATAAGCATCACATATAAGTTTTTGTTTATTTGTCTTTTTATACAAAGATAAAAACAAACGACTCGGTAAACTAAAACAAAAGTATCTCATGCGTCTGTGATGTAGCGGTAACACATCATCCGCAATTCTCCCACATCTCACTACTCCAGCACTCTCTACCATGGATGTTAAATTTAGGTTCATCCCTTCTCTATCTAAGTACCAAAGTCTCTTATGTCACGTTTCAATCCCAAGTGTCCGGACCGTCCCTTTCTTTTGAAGGATCAATTTAAGAATATCAAATGAAACAATATATTAGTTGGAGAATAATGACACTAATGGATAAAAAGTTAACTGAAAATGAATGAGCATGTAAAATATTGGACAAAGTTATAGAATTAGTACACCTCATTTGAACATTTACCAAATATAATATGTGTTATACCATCAGCAATCTAATGCTTTTTGAACTGCTCGGTGAGTATATAAAGAGAACTCTCTAGCAGTACCTGTCACATATTGAAATGCACCCGAATCTATTATCCATTCAAGTGATCTTGTGGTGGAAATAGCGGCAAAAACATGTGTATCACGAGTACCTTCGATGCATAGTAGCAATGTTACCCCTTGATGACGACGAGTTGGATGCATTCTCAGCCCAATCACCTATTGCTTTCTCTCTTCTTCAATATCTCCTGAAAATCATGATCCTCATCGGTAAAGAACGCACATGTAGCTCCCTCTTCCACCTCTTTGACCACCACGATCACCAAACAGTCCACATCCACTCGTCTCTCTCATTGAGTGGCCTAGGACAAACCTTGCTAAGATGACCTACTTCATCACAGTTTTAGCATTTGTGAGTCTCTCCCTAAGCACCTGTCATACCTGAGTTCAAGGTAGCCAAAACTAATCGTGTGTCTAGAAGTCAACTAAGCTCAAAGTGTAACCTCATGCGACTTTCCTTCTGTATCATAGTAGCGATGACCTCATCCAGTGAAGGGATCGTCGCCTAGGCTAGGCTGACTGATCTCCTCTAATCAGAGGCAGAGTTCAGATGATCCAGAAACTACATAATCCTTATTTGTGCAGAGCTCCCCCTTCTAGCACCTCAAATCACCACAACTTGACATCCGTAAGAAGTGATCAAGATTTGTCAACAGCCGCTCCAGATCGATGGAGTACTCCTGAATCGATCTTTACCCTGCACCACTGCCTCTATCTCAAGCAGAATCTGGAACACTCTCATATAGTTCTCAGCCCCAGCATAGATCATCTTCAGCCCCAATAAAGAGCATCTATAGCGTCACCCAAATATTACTCACCTTTCGAATGTCATCTACTGAAGAGGCAATTAATGGAACCAACGAGTTGAGTAGCTAGATGTAAAGCAGGGCGTGTGTGGCCCTCTACTAATCCCCCACAATACTATCATTCTTTGGCTCAACCCCCATCAGATATCCCTCTAGTCTCTTCCCTGCTAGAGCATCATCGATTCGACGCAACAAACTCGGATTTTTGGTCTGTCCATCAAGCTTCGGATCTACAGGAGGAAGATCTAGCTTCACTTGCATCAGAGCATATGCTAAAGTAGTGGCTTCCGTCGAGACGCTAGCTCCCTGTACGAGCTCGACCAAGGTCTTCAAAACTTCAGTATTTACCTTCCCCAGAAGATTCAATCCTTTACCTCTCACAATATCTCCATCTCCTGACATCCTTCATCACAAAGATACATGTTTAGATCACACAAATTACATGTAACTTTCTTCCTCTTCTTGACCAAATCTTGATATACCTCAAGATCAAATTTAATTTAACTATTATTTGCTTTGTATGCACAATTGAAAGCCCTCACTAGTTATTGTTCCACGTAAAGCCCCCTTGTTTTGTCCCTCGCACGACACAGAGCAGCCACATATTTCCCTGCGACAACCTAGCAACTGAAGGCTTTGCCCTCTCCTTGTTCCGACGCATGCAAGAGCCTACACTTCCCTTTTGCTTCACAACAAATGAAGGGATCGCAGTGTACGAAGACCTTCAAAACCCCCCGTTTCTTCTCTTCTCTATGCACCGAAACAAGAACATCAGGAATGCAGCCCCCGTCTCCTCCTCGTTCACATGGCAACAATGGCAAATACAGCATTGCAGCACACTCAGACCTTTGAAACTACAGCAGTTGTAACTAAGGCTCGCTGAAAAGCAACGACGGTATCGCACAGCACAAAGATCTCCAAAATTCCCTTCTTCCGCTCCTGAGTTCATGAAAGCAACAACAAGATGGTTGCATACGAAGATCGTTCGAATCTGCTCCCTTCTCCCTTTGTTTGAAGCCGAAGCCTCCTCCTGCTAGTTTTTCCCTTTAGTTTGAGAGCAGTGATAGGCTTAAGGCTCTGATACTATCAGGAAATAATTGCTCTAAAAGTCTTAGACCACTTCATTAGTGACTTGGGCTTATCTAGAACCTTATAACATTTTACAAATAAACCCCTAGACTTCTATTTACAAATTGGATCCTAAATTAGATACAAATCTCAACAGTTACTACAATGCTTTGGGCCTGATAAAGACAAGGCAACCAATGGCTGAGATTTAGGAGGGCTGGTGAGACGTACAACAATCTAGCCCAAGAAAAAAAACATATTAAAATAAGAAGTAAGAGATATTAATCACGGAGTATGGTTAAGGATTGCATTGACCTTATTAAGTCTTCGAACTTAGAATGAAAAAGAGGAGAGTAAAAATTGGGAGATTATATGATTGAATTTTATTCTGTAGTTCTAGTTAAAAATAACATGAGAAGTTGCACATAAAATAAGTAGAAAAATAAATATCAAGAAAAAAACCTGAAAATAGTTTTCAATTATAGAATCCATAATTAACTATAAAAATAGAATGAAATATTAATGTTCATAGGTTGCTGGATTGATATAGATGGAAAGCTGCTATCTAGAAATAGCTAAAATGTTATAGATGGAAAGATCTATCCCCGGATTGTTGGAATGTTGTAGATTGCCGACCACGAATTATTGTGCTGCTATAGATGAAAGGTATGATCAAGATTCAGAATTATTTCAACAATAAAAATTGCCACTAATGATAAATTCATAGAAACACTTTACATGGATTGTGTAACACACTACAACTTACAATAGCATCCTGATAATTTCAAATTTAAGTTACTGATATAATTTGTCATGTAAATCCATCATCCTCATTAACTGACTATTTGTCAATGAGAGATAAAGCAATACTTCTGAAGGAAGTTAACACAGGCAATGTAATGAAGTTCTTCTAAGAACACATTATCTATCGATTTAAAATCACACACTACATCATTTCTAACAATGATGACCTTCAAAAGTGCTAAAATTTACCATTTGTCAAACAACATCAGATAGATTGGCAACACTACTTAATATATAACCTATGTGTTAACGGTTTGAACAAAAACATTTGATAAAACTTGAGAAACTGCTAGAGAAATTCTCCTATAAAAAATGTAAGAGAACAACATGGTAAACTAACAAAAGATAAATGGGTCAGTCACAAAAAATTGTGATGCCCGCCACTATATACTCACTAGTATTTGTGACAAAGGTGATATTCCCCCACAAATTTGAGCTACTTTTTTTATGAATTGTCATCTCATATAGACTAGAATAAAAAAAAACACCTATCTAAGAAGGAATTGGAAACCCTAGAAGAACCTCGCTTTAAGGCCAATAAAAATATAGAAGTCATTAGGCAAGGATGATCAAAGGGTCAACCACAGAAGCTTCAAGGTGGGTGAATTAGTTTTGTATGTCGAAAGTACAATTTTCCATCACTGCATTGGCGTCAAATTTGACCTAAATTGGGAAGAACACTTCATTATCAAAAATGTATATGTAGGGGTTTACCCACCTACAGATATGAAAGGTGAAAGCCATATTGCTCTCTATTTGTTCAAGCCGCCCTTGCAGCTGAATCAATTTTTATATATAGTATAGCCTAATAAATCTAAATTCCAAGCCAGGACACAACCAGTTTGACAAGCTCAAGGAGCCAAGCTGGTAGGTCTTTTATCATCGCGTAAACCAAAAAGCCTAATGTTAAGTTATTTCCCATAAATTTCCCACCAAACAGGGGTAGTATTTTAAAAACTTTCTTAAGAAATACTTAGTCATGCTCATGATTGGAATCTTGAAAGATGACGCAAGGCTGGGAGGGAACCCCGAACTAGTTTGATCCAAGTGGGGGAGGGCTGGTCAACCCTCTCTCAAAGGCTAGAGCTGTTGCCTACTTCTAATAGCAGCAAGGATATTTTCATATGTCTCTTTTTATTAGGTTTAGAACCTTTATTGATTATAAATGTGTAATAAGGCCTATGTGTTGAGTATTGTGGAGTCCGGTCCACTTCTCTTTTGGTGGTTTCTCATCTATGGAAGTTATTTCATTTTGTTATAGCTTTTAATTCCTTCCTTCCTTGGTCTTGCCCGTCACTCTTCATATTTGGATCCCACCTACTCTTCTTCCCTTCTACGGATCCCGATTCACGATAAAGGGGATCCCACCCCTCCTATTTTGTAACACAGCATCCACCTTACCTGTTCGAACCGAAGGAGTTACAGTCGGGCGACGAAGGCTTGCGGGCAGCAAATGAAGGCTCTCTGGTGACTGAAGAAAAAGAAGGCAGTGAGTGACCGAATCGGAGGAAGGCTACTTGCGACCAAACCCTGGTATGTGAAGCTGGCGGCGGAAATCTGCGGAGCAGGCGGTGAAAACAAAGGCAGAAGAAGAAGGTGACCTGAATAATGGACTCGAGTTCTTGTAATCTGTCGAGAAACTATGTAATTCTTCAAAGCAATAAAATCCTCTGCAACTTCGTGGGCGTAGACAATTTGTCGAACCATGTAAATCGGTGTCTGTGTGATTCTCTCATTTATATTTTTTGTTTTATCGTCAATCGTTTTTCACAACAATTGGTATCAGAGTCGTGGTTCGAATATGAGGGAAAACGATAGTTGGATACGAAGTGAAGGTATCAAGGATAAAAAAGTTTGATGGCATGAATTTTGGCTAATGGATGATGTAGATAGAGGACTATCCCTATGAGTAGAAACTTTATCTTCCCTTATTGGGAAAAAAACCGGAAAATATGGATGAGACTAAATGAAATTTGTTGGATCAACAAGTTCTGGGGGTTATTCGATTAACTTTGTCGAGATCCGTTACAAACAACATCATCAAAGAAAAGACAACTGCATATCACATGGCAGTTTTTAGGGTATGTATGAAAAGTCGTCAGCGAAAAACAAAGTGCATCTGATGAAAAAGTTATTAAACTTGAAGATAACGGATGACACGTTTGTTGCACAACTTCTGAATGATTTTAATGCTATCACAAATCAATTGTTTGTTGAAATTGAATTTGATGATGAGATACGTGCACTGATATTGTTGACGTTATTGTCAAATAGTTGGGAAGTCATGATGATGGTTAGTAATTTTGCAGGTAAATCTAAACTTAACTATGATATTCGTGAATTGACTTTGGCTAAGAAGGTGCGCAGAAAAGAATCTGGCAAGATCTCGGGTAAAAGTTCATCACTGAATACTGATTCCAAAAAGAGATCACAAGACAGAAACTCAAACAGATGAAGATCAAAATTAAAGCACAAAAGTAAGAGCAAGTCAAAGTTTGATCAGCAAGCTACCTGCTAGAATTGTGGCAAAGCTGGACACATAAAGAAGAATTACAAAAATCCTAAGAAGACAAAAAAGACCAATGCTAATGTTGTAACTGAAGTACGGGATGCACTATTGTTTGTAGTTCACAGCTCAGTTGATGACTGGATACTAGATTCAAGAACTTCCTTCCATACATCTTCCCACCATGAGTTAATGTGAAATTATGTTGCAAGTGACTTTGGGAATATATCTGGCTGATGGAGACCCTTTAAACATAAAGGGGATGGGAGACGTTGACATTGCACTCCCTAACAAGAGTAAATGGACTTTGTAAAAAGTTACACATTCCTAAGTTGAAGAAAAATCTCATTTCTGTTGGGCAGCTCGATGAGTGTGATCATTCAGTAGTATTCTCAAACAGTACCTGGAAGATCACAAAAGGGACATTGATACTGGCTTGAGGTAAGAAAACCCGTACAATATATATGACTATTTGTTCAATTAACAGTATTGATACTTTTGCTGCAGAGAACACATCAGATTTGTAGCATTGCAAGTTTGGCCACATGAGTTAGAGGGGTATGAAAGAACTTCTGTCCAGAGGCAAGCTACCATAATTGAAGTAAGTTGATATCAGTATGTGTGAGAGTTGCATTATGAAGAAACAGAAGAAGATCAGTTTCTTGAAAAATGACAAAGTGTCAAAAGAAAGAAAACTGGAACTTGTACACATAGATGTGTGGGGACCTTCTCCAGTGGTATCTCTTGGAGACTCTCATTACTATGTCACATTCATTAATGACCACAGCAGAAAGGTATGTGTTTATTTCTTGAAGCATAAATCTGATATATTAAATGTGTTCAAAACTTAGAAGGTCGTGGTTGAGACAGAGACAGACTTGAAACTAAAATATTTGATATCTGATAATGGTGGTCAATACATTGATGGTGGGTTCAATCAGTATTATGCATCTCAGGGCATTAGAATGGAGAACACTATTCTTGGAACACCATAGCAAAATAGAGTTGCAAAACGTATGAACAGGATCATAAATGAACATGCTAGAAGCATGAGATTGCATGTCGGACTACCACCAATTCTCTGGGCAGATGCGGCCAGCACTGTAGTTTACTTGATTAACAGAGGGTCATCTGTTCCATTAGATTATGAATTTCCTGAGGAGGTCTGGAGCAGAAAAAGTCAATTCTCATCTTAAAACTTTTGGATGTCTTTTTTATATCCTTATTAATCATGATACTCGAAGTAAACTTGAGGCTAAGCCAAATAAATGTTATTTCATCGGCTATGGAGATGAGAAATTTGGCTATCGTTTATGGGATGACCAAGATCAGAAGATCATTAAAAACAATAATGTGATTTTCAGTGAGAATACTACAAAGAAAAGTCCAGTACAGGTTCTAAAGTGCCTCCTCAAAAATCCGAGTTCATAAGACTTGATGATCTACTAGAGGTTACAGTGCAGTCTAGAAATGTGAATGGCGAGGAGAGTGGGTCCAGTGCACCCATTTCGATTGTTTCGCAGTCAGTTTCAGAGTTGTCCACCACTACGACTACAGTTCACATGTCCGTCAAGACTAGACGTTCCCCTCAGCGTTTCTCATCAATCTTGAACTACATTCTATTGATTTCTATGGAGAACCATAGAGTTATGAAGAAACTCTGCAAGATAAAAATTCTAGCAAGTGAGAGCTGATCGTGAAAGAAGAGATAGATTCTCTGCTAGAAAAGCAGGCATGAGAGGTGATAGAACTTCCACCAGGGAATAAGGCATTACACAAGTCGGTTTACCGGATGAAAATTGAGCATGTTAGCAGAAATAGGTACGAGATTAGACTTGTTGTAAAAAGCTTTCAGTAAAAGGCTTTCAGCAAAGGCATGATATTGATTATTCTGAGATTTTTTCTCCTGTGAAGAAGCTCACAACCAACAGAACAGTAGTCAATAGTTGCTACCGAAGATTTATTTCTTGAGAAGTTAGATGTGAATACAACATTTCTTCATGGAAACCTTGAAGAAGGCATCTACATGCACCAACCTGAGGGGTTTGTAGTACAGGAAAAGGAAGATTCAGTTTGAAGACAAAATAAGAGCTTGTATGGCCTAAAGCAAGCCCTTAGACAGTGGTACAAGAAATTTGATAATTTCATGCAAAATGTAGAGTACACCAGATGTCAGCAGATAACTGTTGCAATAACAGGTTTCTTGACAATTAATATATTATTTTGCTGTTGTATGTGAATGACATGCTCATTGCAGGGTTCAATATTGATGAGATCAATAATCTGAAGGAGTTAATGTCAGAGCACTTTGCAATGAAGGATTTGGGAGCTGCAAACAAATCTTTGACATGAGAGTTATCAGAGATAGACTCAAAGGTAAGTTGAGACTCTCACATGTAGTATGTGAAAAAGGTACTTAGTAGGTTCAACATGGACAAGGCCAAGCCAGTTGACACACATTTCGACAGTAACTTCAGACTCAGTACGAATCAGTCACCCAAGTCAGAAGTGAAATGAGATCACATGAGTAAGGTTACTTACGCCTCAGCTATTGATTCACTTATGTATGTTATGGTTTGCACAAGATCGAATGTTTCCCAAGCAGTGGAAGTTCTGAGCAGATACATGAGTAACCCAGAAAAGAAACATTGGGAAGCTGTGAAGTGGATCTTCAAGTATCTAAAAGGCTCCACAGAAACCTGTTTATGTTGGTCAGGAAAGAGTTTAGAGGTACTGGGCTATGTTGATGTTGATCTAGCTGGAGACATTAATAGCAGAAGTACTATGAGGTATGTTTACACTCTTGGTGGCAGTGCAGTATTATGGGGCTCTAACCTATAGAAAACAGTTTTCTTGTCTACTACTAAAACTGAGTAAATAGCTCTATCAGAGGCTACAAAAGAGATGATATGGCTACGAGGCTTCTCGGAGAAATTGGATAAGAAGAATCAGAAGAACACACTCTACAGTGATAGTCAGAGCGTCATATTCTTTGTCAGGAACCCAGCATTTCAATCCAGGAAAAAGCACATTCAGATCATGTATCACGTCATTCGATCATTATTAAATGACGAACAGTAACTACTTGAGAAAATTTGTTGAAACAAAAACTCTGTTGATATGTTGACTAAGGGTGTTACACATGAGAAACTGAAGTTGTGCTCAACTTCAGTTGGTCTTCTATATTGAAGATGGGGCTTTGAGTTGCAGAGGTGAATGATATCATGTTATATCATGTTTGTATCATGTTTGGAGAAGAAAACGATGCAATCAATGTAACAATCTCTAAGTGGTTTCTCATCTATGGAGCCCATTCCACTTCTCTTTTAGTGGTTTCTCAGCTATGGAATTTATTTGATTTTGTTATAGATTTTAATTCCTTCCTTGGTCTTGCCTACCACTCTCCATATTTGGATCCCGCCTACTTTTCTTTCATTCTAAGGACTCTCGCCCTCCCGATTCACGATAAAGGGGATCCCGCCCCTCCTATTTCGTAAAACAGCAACCACCTTACCTGTTCGAACCGAAGGAGTTACAGTTGGCAACGAAACAAGCCGGCGACAAAGGCTTGCGGGTAGCGAATGAAGGCTCTCTGGTGACCGAAGAAGAAGGCAGCAAGCTACCGAATCGGAGGAAGGTTGCTTGCAGCCGAATTCTGGTAAGAGAAGATGTCGACGGAAATCTAAGAAGGAACAGGCAGCAAAAATAGAGGCAAAAGGTGACCTGAATAATGGAGTCGAGTTCTTGTAATCTGTCGAGAAACTGTGTAACTCTTCAAAGCAATAAAATCATTTGTAACTCCGTGGACGTAGGCAATTTGCTGAACCACGTAGATCTGTGTGTCTGTGTCATCCTCCTGCTTATATTTTTTTGTTTTATTGTCGATCATTTCTCACAACACTATGTTCCCTTTATGGTTCTTGAATGGGAAAGTTTCTACATCCATGACGTTGGGTGATGGAAACTACATCTCTTTGTTGTTGGTGGAGGCATCCCATATCTCCTTTCTTCGCCAATCCTTTATGTGGTGTTTTTTGTATCTCGAACAGTTGAGAGAATAGAAAACTCTTGTAACTTGTGTCTTATATTTGATTAATGCATCTCGTCTTTATTCTGGTTTTTTTTTCTCGTTTTGGATTATTTTCTTGGTTTTTCTTATTGAATCTTCTCAACCCCCTATTCTGGAATCGAAGTTGATTGGTTAACGATTGTCTACAAACAAACAACTCATGGTAGCAACAATAACTCTCAGTAAGGGTGTCAAAAATTGTCCTGACACACCAACCCGACCCGAACCCAACTCAAAAAATTCAGGTTAGGGTTGACCCGAATATTTTTTTTAATCAGGTTCGGGTCAAGAAATTCGACTATTTTATTATTTGAATGGCTTCAGGTTGACCTTATTTGGGTCGGGTCATTTTTGGGTCACCGACCCAAATTAGTATCCATAGGAATCAAAAATTAACTCACACATCAATGAGACCCGAACCTAACTCGAAAAATCATAATTCAAGTTGACCCAAATAATTTTCGAGTTAGAGAATTTGACCCGATTTTTATTCAATTAGGTTGACCCGATTCAGGCTGGTCGTTTTCGGGTCAGCACCGAACCCCAACCATCGACCCAAATTGACATCTCTCAGCTTAAAACCTAGAGGTCATGTTATATTATCAATTCAACAAGATCTAGAAGTTGGCTCAACATACAAATTTCAAGCTTAAAAGTCTAAAAAAGAGAATTTGAACACAAAACCCTAGTTTAACAGGCCTAAGTATTAGTGAATTTTTTTGGCTTATGAACTAATAAGTCAAGCGTCTTACTGATTCAATAACCTGTATGATCAAGTTTGAAAATCAAGGCCCAAGCAATAAGCCAAACAATTAAAGTGGTAAGACCTCTAAACTATATCCCTTTGTTTATATGACGTGGTGTGCCATGTTGGGGGGCGCACAGGCAACTTCCACAACCAATCATTTTCGCGTGACCCATTCTTTTACTTGAACTGAACCAGTCCAAGTTTTCTCCTGTTCGAGTAGTCAGTTGGTACCCTTGGGCCACTACTAGTTATGCTCTTGTTATATATATTTGTATTCTTAATGAGGTTTAATTTTTGGCATGACTCTGTTTAAGATAGATGTTAGCATCCATTTCTCCCTTCGAGGGTTGCATCTGAGAGATTGCATAGTGCTCTGGTTGTATCTCTCTTCAGATGTGGTGATTATCTTCCACTAACCCTTTTCATATCTTCTCTATGACGCTCTTGGCCACCCTCCATTACTGCAACCGCCTTAAACAACACTCGTTTCTTGTTTCTTCACTGCAATCTTCCCATTTCAACCCTTCGTGCTTGCTTCCACCACCCCGGAAAGCCATCGCTTGCTGTGTTGCAGTCCCTCGCTTCACCCCTTTGTTTCCGTCATATGGAAAACAGCAAACTTGTTGTCCCGTGGATGTTCCAGCCTTATCCATTTTACCTCGGTGCTCTGCTTGCCACCCCACTTGCTGCCCTTGCTATCCCAACCCTCCACTTCATTGCCAACGCTAATCGAACCACACCTTTTGCTGTGCCAAACACCGCCAACCCATTTCAACCATCGACCTCCAATCGACCTCCATCGTCCATAGATCGAGCCCTAGTGTGAGTTTGTGTTGTGATTGTTGTAATTTCCCTATCAAATGTGTTTGCTTGTAATCGCCTATTTACTTTTAATAATAATATTTAGTTTCCTTATTGTGGTTTGGGCTAACTCTGGTGTCATTTGGTATCACACCAAGCCTAACCCTAAACATATACTAGGGTTTCCAGCATTCGTCATACCCAAACTTATCTCCACCAAAAATTTTCCTTTCACACCCAACATCACATTTACACACTTTCCACCTACCTACACCCAAAATCTAACCATGTTGCCAAGGAGATAATCACCAGAAGTCTAATTGAGGAGAAATAACATGATATCGTTTATGAGAAATTCATAAAGAGATGTCCAGATGATTTCTAGGAAGGATATCCAGTGAGAAACCCCGACAACTACAACACTGACTTGCCACCTTCGAGATGAGGCAATCAAGATGTGTCATTCGTAGTCACAACGGTGATTTGCTAGATCAAAGGAATGGAGTGAATCTCTTCCACCATGCAGATTCCAGAGATGAATGACCTCAACCTCAACCTGAAATATCTAAGAAGCCAGAATTTTGAAAAAAGGTGGATTTTTCATATTTTGACAGCCACATCGATCCAAATGAATTCATCGAGTGGCTCTAGATTTTAAAATGTGTCTTTGAGTGTCAGGATGTCCCACCAGATGAAATGGTGAAACTGGCCTCCAGCAAACGAAAATGCATTATTTTGGTGGTAAAATCTTAAGTACCTACGATAACGTGAGGGAAAAGAAAAAATTACTACCTGAAGCGAGATGAAACGGGAGATGCAGAGCTAGTACCTACCAATTCACTACAGACAGGATGATCACACCCTAGTTTCAAAAGTGGAGAGACCGCATCACCGGGCAATCACCACCTCTTACAGACAAGATTCAACCTCATTATCTTATAACGATAGTACACTCAAGTGAACACCCAAATTAACCTCGCGTAAGGAGAAATTGATTCAAGTGTTCCTAAATTTGTCCTAGCCAAAAAATGTTTTAAGTGTCACGGATTTGAGTATATTGAAGTAGATGGCACAACCCGAGGATGATATATTTCACTGAGCAGGAAGCAATTGAGAAAATGGACGATGACACAGTGGACAGAGAAGAGAACGCGAACACTGATGGGTTTTTTTGTTCGAGTCTATTCACCATAGATCTTGAAAGATTTTTATTTAAATGATCGGATACAACATTTAAAAAATAATATACCGCCACGAGGAAGAGAAAATATTACTTTGAAATAGATCTAATCATTCAGATAATGAAAATACTTAAAATTTAAGGGTTTACGTGAACCGGGGATTTTTTCCTACCTTACCCTACAAGGGCGAATACTTAAAATTAATTACATCTCCAGAAGTGTGGACTCCATGGAAAACTATCGATTAAAATATTGACTTATGTTATTTAAATTTCAAAGTTGGACTTTTAAAAGTTAGTTTCAAAAGATGATGTATGGATCCAACTTCAGAATTTTTTAAGGGATTAAGCTCGAAGGATGGGACTTACAGTCTAATAACAGTGTGTAATAGAAAAACCAGGAAAAGGGATTAACCATCTCAGGGAGGAAGATTAACCCGAAAGATTTAGACTTGATGGTTGATAAAATTTTAGGTCAGTTGTGACACCGAAGTAAACACAAAAAACAATCAAATGTGGCTATTATAGTTGAAAGTTCAAGGGAATCACAATAAAGGTTTTTAAAACTAGAAATAAAATAACATAAAGCACAAACGAGCTTATAGGGCGAAGGTAAAGATAATGAACCCCGGTTGGATGCTAGGTGTGGGGGAGGTGTGGAAGGGTGCAACAATAGGTAAGGTATGTGGTAAGGAGAGGCGGCAACAGGTCGGGTTTAGAAAGGTAGCGGAAGTGGATGAGGGTGGTAGGGAAGGTTGGCAGCAGGAAGGAGGGGTGAAGGGAGGATTAGCGGCAACAAATATAGAGCAGGAAGGCTAGCGGCAACAGGTAGAGGCACTGGCAGGGCTGGAGGCAACAATTAGAGGGCACGGGAGCCTGACAGAAAGAATGTAGGGTTGCTGACAGGGTATTGATAGCATGAACCAAGGTGGGAAGCACAAGGAAGAGAGCAACGAGCTAGGAAGGGAAATACGAAGAAGATTTGTAGGGTTAACCACCACCTTGGAGTATGATACAGTTGAAGCACCACATGTCCTTGAATACATCCCTAAGAAGGGAGAACTACACCGACGGTGAGAAACATGAAAACAACAAAAGACTAAACCCTGACAACAAAGCAATATATTTATAATAAAGATAATTAGAAGGGGGCGGCAGCCCTCAACTCTAAGTAGGGTCAGCCGATTAAGCCTCATTGCTGGACCGGCCACATCCTTAACCGGTTGAGTCGATTGAGCCCTAGCGCTCGCATCAATCTCTCGAGATTAGGACTACTTTGATTTCATTTGTTGAAGCTTCTATATCCACATAAAACAGTTTCAAGTCCGTGACATTGAACGCAGCTGAAACATTGCAGTCCCCTAGCAGGTCTTATAAGCATTGTCATAAAGTTTTTGGAGTATTCAGAAAAAGTATATCTGCCATGGGCATAAGTTTTCTTAATGCTCCTACTGAAAAGCTTTCTTTCTTTAGCCGGATCCACACTAGGTTCCCTTCTTGAAACGTCACCTCCTTCCTATTCTTATTCGGCTGCGTTTGGTATTTGCGGCTCTACTCAGTGATCCCTTTTCAAGCCTCCTCGTGGAGCATCTGAAACTCAATTAACCGTTCCTCAGCATCCTCACTAATATTTGATGTTGACATGAGAGGTACTAATTCAAGTGGAGTGAGTGAGTTGCTCCAGTACACAACCTCAAATGGGCTGCGTCCAGTAGTCTGACTCACGGATTTGTTGTAATTAAACTCGGCTTGAGCCATAATCAAATCTCACTGCTTGATATTCTTCCAAACAAAGCATCTCAGAATGTTCCCCGGGCTCATGTTCACTACCTCCGTCTGACCGTCCATCTGTGGGTGAGCTGTTGAAGTGAATTAAAGCACATTGCCTAGCTTCCACCATAAGCTCCTCCAGAATTAACTCAAAAATTTGGCATCATTGTCAGAAGTGATGGTCCTGAGTATCCCGTGCAGCATCGCAATCTCCCTGAGTACAAGTCAACGTTAAGCATTGCATCCAGCGTCCGATGGTAGAGTACGAAAAGTGTCAATTTTCGAAAATCAATCCACACCAACAATAACAGAACCCTTGTACCATTGTGTCCTCGGAAGCCCCACCACAAAATCCATGCTAACATCCACCCATGGTATCTCTGGTACCGGCAATGGGATGTATAGTTCTACATTTTGTCATCAAATTTTGGTCATATGACAAATCCGACATTGGACATATCGCTCTACATCTCCAGATAGTCGGGGTCAAAATAAGTGTCCTCTCACGAGTGTGAATCTTATCTCTGCCAAAATATCATGCAAGGCCTCCACTGTAACTTTTATGAATAATGGACTCCCTCAACTAATATATAGGAATACAAAACTTACTCTGATAAAACAAATAACCATCAACTCTGCAGTACTGTTCAATAGGTTTTCTCTTGGAACTAACCCCAAATTTTCTCGAAATCCTCATTTGTCTTGTACAACTCCTTCACTACTTACAAACCTATAACTCGAGCTTGCATCGCAATGATCAACAAGTGACAATAGCTTAGTGTCTGCTACGCAGATCTAGCTCTCTTCCTTATGGTTGAGCACGAACTGGAATGATGCTGAGAACTCCACTCAAGATGGGTGTCGACCTTTCAGTTTGATCTGGTTATTCAAAAATTACAAGGACACGTGATCTATGAACAAAGTAAACTCGTTTGTCAGTAGTTGGTGGCTCTAGTGCTCAAGAGCTCTCACAATAGCATAGAACTCCTTATCGTGTGTCTAATATTTCCTTCAAGATTCATTCAACTTCCAACTAAAAAAGACTATGGGGTTATCTCCCTGACTCAGCACTACTCCTTTTCCCACATTGCATGCATCACACCTTGAAACCTAATAACGCCAAAATTGGTTCTCGAGTCACCTTCTCCTTCAGCGTGTCAAAGCTGTTCTGAGCTGCATCTATTCACTGAAATTTCTCTCCTTTCAAAAGCTTTGTCAGGGGAGTGGTCATGGTACTTATGATCTTGATAAATCGGTTGTAAAATGATGCTAGTCCCAGAAACCTATCTCAACTCGATGAAAGGCTGCAGAGCGGTCCAACTCACAATGGTCTCGATATTTGTAGGATTCATCTGAAGGTCTGCACTAGACACGATATAACCCAATAAATAAAATTGTGTTGTCATTAAATGACACTTCTTTGGATTGGTGTATAAGTTTTTTTATCTTAACATCTCGAAGACCATCCCCCAATACTAGAAGTGCTTCTCGGATCGGTTGCATACAAGAATGTTGTTAAAGTACACCGCCACAATTTTTTTGATATGAGTCTGGAACACCCGATTCATCAACTTCAAGAATATGTTTAGCACATTAGACATTTCGAAAAGGCATAATTGTCCACTCGTATAATCCTTCCAGGGTCTTGAAACAGTCTTCCACTCATCTTCTGGCCTCATCGGAATTTGGTGGTGCCCACTGCGTAAGTCGACCTTGGAAAAGATAATGGCTACTTGCAACTGATCCAAGAGTCCAGGACAGGTATGGGGAATTGGTACTTCATAGTAATCTTGTTGATGGTCCTACTGTCAATGCGCATTTGCCACAAATCATCTTTCTTGGGTATTATCAGGACGGGGACAGCACACAAACTAGTACTCTCTCTAACCAACCCTATTAAGACGAAATCTTGTACTTGTCACGGCAAATCCACGTACTTTGCAGGCGTCAACCTTCAAGCAGGTTGATTTGGTAGCGTTGATCCGGGCATGAGATCTATGGCATATTGAATTCCCCTTAGCAGAGGCAATCCCTCTAAGAGAATGTCGGCCATCACATCCTAGAAGTCACATGTAGTAATTGAATAGGTGTTGGAATCTCATTCTCCTCAGTTCCCTACAGTAGGACCAAGCATCCTATACTGACTACATTAATGTGTCACTTGAGGCTAACGCCTCCTATATGTCGTCTAAGCCTCCTGCACCATTGACAGATAATAACACAATGTGTTTTCAATCCTTTTTAAATGAATAAGTATTCTTGAAATCATCATGTTGGGTCTTGCGATCGAACTTTCATGGCATCTCCAACAAAATATGGCACGCGTCCATAGAAACCACGTCGCACCACACTTGCTCCTGTAACTGATCACCAATCAAAAATTCAACCAAGCACTGCTAATCCATACGTAACACTTTTACCCCTTTTAGTCGAGTAAGGGAATAGGACTGAAGATGTTTTTGTGTGGCCAACCCCAATTTCTTCATCATTAATGTGGTACTATATTCTCACAACTCCCACCGTCGATAATCAAACAGCAAACTTGCACTTCATCATACACTTGATGCGAAAGATATTGTGTCTCAGCCATGACTGATCCCTCTCTGGCTTTGTCAGTAGGACTGTCTGTATAAGTAGCATCTCCCTCATCTCTCTGGAGTTGAAGATCTTCCTAGGGATTCTCCTCTGATTCCTCTTCCTCGACTTTCTCGACGACGCCTTACTCCATGAAGGAAACAACTCGGCTCGTGGGACATCTGAAGGCTATATGTTTGTAGTTGTGGCATCTGAATCATCTCTTGACAGGCATTGTACTAGGCAAGCTACTTTTTTCTGGCTTCTTTCCACTCAGATCTGTTATATCACTTCCCTATCATGCCTTTCCAACTCCTCCAGGGGTAACCTTATTAGTAGTTCTAGATATAGATGATTGTGTGAATGAGTGTTGTTATCTGAATGAGGATTGTTGTCTGTTTTAATTATGTTGTCTTTCTACATTCAAAGCTAAGCCCTCAAACCCTTGGAAAAGGATCACAACCTCAGAAGATAAAGCCAGAATTGCCTTTAGATACAACCCTAGACCAAAAATCAGCCGCCAAAGGCTAGGTTGGACGAAAACTCAGCAAAAAGTAATCCCTAAAACCAAATAACAATAAGAGGGGAGGAAGGAAGAAGTGGCAACCATTCAACCCTAATCAGGGTCGGTCGGTTCAGCCTCCTGGTTGAATCTACAGCCCCTTCTGAACCCAAAGACTAGTTCGGCCCAAGCAGCCTCACGTCAAAGACACTGTGAAAAGGAGCTACGTTTGAGTTTCATGAAATGAAGGAAGAAGAACGAACGACTCTGCTTTCAATTTTAACTAAAAGAGGAAACAGAGCTCAAAGCAAAGCAAAGAAATTGAGCAAGCGGAACTGCAGGGAAGAGAATTGGTGCTCTAGCTGATCGAAGGAAGAAAGAAGACAGAAAGGAGCTCTCGTGTGTGCAAGTAGGAGCCAGAACTCACATGCAGAGGAGGAAGAAGAGGTTTTGCGTGTATTAGGGCTTTCGACCGATATATAAAGGTGAGTTTTAATACTAAATTAAATTATTTAATAAAAACTTAGATATATTAATGTTTAATATTTAAATGTTAAATTTAAGTGCATTTAAAATCAAAATCAAAGTTATTATGTCCCAAATTAGAAGTGTTAGATGTCAATATTTGTGCAAAAAGAATGAGGTAAAAGTTAGGGTTTATTTATTTTAATTAATGAATTTAATATATATTGAGTGATAAAATATTAATAATAGTTTAATTAAATAGAATTTAAGTTGTAGAAGCTCAGTCTGAAGGAAAAAGAAGTAAGTTGAGACAATAAAGGCAAGTAGTACTCTTAAATTATAGTATCACTTTTGTATCTCTTCTGAGCAAGTTGTAAAAGTTATCACTCATGCTTGAGTGATGCAATGGATTCTTCTATTCTTAAATTTTATCTGTCATTTTGATATGAATGTTTATAGTCTCTCATTATGAAATGTTTTATGCATTATAATATTAAATATTACTACTTATTGAGTCATATAAAACTATGAATAATAAGAACCACATAAATTGATTGTATGTGCACGTTTGACTATAATGACGTCACGACATTACGGATTTAGCGGGAGAACGCTAAGATACTCGTGCACGTAAACGGAAAAAAATATTAATATTTATATAACTTTATTGATACAATTTTTAGACGATAATCTTGTGACGATTGTATATATATATAATGATATAAATATATTATTGATATAGTAAAGCATAATGAATATTATGAAATATCATGAATAATCATATTCATAAATTTTAAATGTTTTATACTGATTTATTAAAAGTTTAAATGGCATGCATATTATATTCTATTTCATCGTGTTATTGTAATCCAAGAGTGTGCATATTCACAGACTTTGGTGTAACGGCCCGGTCCGGGGCTTGAAATTAACCAAGACAGAAACAGACAGTCGATATTCAAAATTTAATTTTTTTCATATTTATATTCTACAAATAACTATTAAAAAATAAAAGAGTAATTAATCAAATTGAATTAAAACGGTATATTTAAATTTACCTCGTTGTTGATTGCATCTTCTATAAACATTCTCTTCTATTGCACATCTTTAATTAACCTAAAAAGTTAGTTTAAAATAACAATAAGCTAAACAAGTCAGCTTATACTCATAACCTTAAACTACAGTAATACAATGTAAAAAAAAACAATATGTTGCTAGTTAAGCTTTTAATGAATCAATATATATAAATTCTAGTGTACCATTAAATTTGATAAACTTTCTCTTTGTTATATTCACATTTGAGTTGCCGCAAGCCTTGGTCTGTTGGTGGTGGGGTCATTGTAAGTCCTCTCAGGTCAAGGGTTCGATCTCACTGTGACTCGGGGGCTCTGAAATTTTAGGCACATGGCATGGGCTCTCATCATCGGGCCAAAAAATGCATGGGAAATCGATATTTGGGCCTCTGCCAAATATCGTATTTTTTTAAAAGCCCAAGGGAAAATATATTAATACGGAAAAGATACATAAAGGTTGTATGAGAGAGCTTAAAAGAAAGCCCAACTCATACAATACAACACACACGAAACCCAAATAAAGCAAAGATACATAAAGTCACAAAAGGACACAAAATTGTTAGAGACGTCCCACTTTAGTCCTTCTGCCTCAAGTTCTCGGAAGTGAGCCGGTTAACAAATTGGTAAGGTGAGTACCATTGCCCATAGTAACTAAAGTATCATCCATCAGATTTTGAGCTCGACTAGATTTTCATTCTTCTTCTTTCTCCTTGATGTGTAGACTTGTCATTACTCATCAGAAGATTGACTCATCTGATTAGTAGATATATATATATATA
>NW_018226858.1:272239-279860 GCF_001263595.1 Phalaenopsis equestris
ATATATGTATGTATGTATATATATATATGTATGTATGTATGTATGTATGTATGTATGTATGTATGTATTGATATCAAAAGGAGAGTACAAAAAAGAGAGGGGAGGTGGATCCCCAAATCTAAAAAGCAAAAGAATACATATTAATCTTATGGGTTCCTCCTCCGACATTACAACTCCACACCAAAAACAGAAAAAACCTAAACCAAAATTACAAGGATACTAAAAGCAAAAAAGAAACGTATCGCAAATAGAAGAAGACATCAATTATGAAAAAGCAATGAAGCCACTTCCAAAGTATCACGTGTAGCTAGTATGATGAGTGCTGAACATGGAGACACCCGAGAAGCCCACACAAGCAAAAAAGAAACAAAGCATAGTAGCGTGGATGAAAATCAACAAATCCAGTAACAGCCTCCTTGTACAGAAAAGGAAAAAGAACTGCACGAAAGAACAGCATCCAAACATCCAATGATGTGTCCAAAAATATCAAAGTCGAGCCTGCAACCACTCCAAATCCATAAAAAATAAGAATAGCAGACCCATCAATTAAGCAAAGGCACCTCAGGGAAGGATAAGAAGGAAAACTACAGCAAACAAGGCCACGATACAACAATCCAAAGAGAGCAAATAGCTGAAGATAAGCTGCAGAAAAGCCAACCAAATTAACAAAATTCCAATACATCGCATAGAGCCTAAGCTCCGCCTTTATCCAGCCAAGCCCATCAACACACACACACGCATATATATATATATATATGTATATATACATATACATATATATGTATATATATATATGTATATATATATGTATATATATATATAGCGAACAACGAGCCAAATTGACAGCCCTATATGCATACATATATATATATGCATACATACATACATATATATATGCATACATACATACATATATATGCATACATATAAATATATACATATACACACATAAATACATAGATACATACATACATACATATACATATACATATAGATACATACATACATACATATATATACATACATACATACATACATATATATACATACATACATACATACATATATATACATACATACATACATACATATATATACATACATACATACATACATATATATACATAGATACATACATACATATATATACATATATACATATATATGTATATATATGTATGTATATGTACATATACATATATACATATATATGTATATATATATATATATATTTTCGAAGGATCTTACTATATTTATAGCATATCAACATCATTATATATTCATACAACCGTCACATATAAAAATTATACCAATTAAGGTACTTCAATATTAATATCCTTTTTTCGTATACGTGCACAGGTACTTTAATATTCTCTCACTATTACCATAAAGTGGTGACTCCATCATAGTATATCATACACATACATGCATATAATAAAAAAATCAATTTCTAATAAAAAATACTTCAATCCTATTTGTATATCAATCAATAATGTTGTACAAGATTCAATAGCTACGATAATTTAAACAAAGTTGAGCATACAGGTCATTCCTAAAATATGAACAGTAGCAATAAATACATTTGATCGAAAAGAAACAAAATATGATTACTCATTTCGATCACTGATGATTCCAAACGTTCTCTTCACTTATCTTCAATGAGAAATTTAAAGTTAAATGGATAAAAAACTATTATTAATTTTTTAGATGTTAATCTTACTATTAAAAGGCAATTTCCCTTTATTTGACCATTGATGTATCATATTGATTATTTTATTATTGTTATCCTAATTATTATCTTCATTTAATTATTTCTTTTAAACAATTTAAGCGTCATAAAATATTGACAATAAAGTTGGTTCTCCAAATTTAACTTTCTAATTAGTTTATGTAATTTGTATCTTTTTTGTTAGTTTTATAAAAATACATGCATTTATATTGTGTAACAATTTATTATTAAATAAACAATTAAAACTTAAATAAAATCAAACTCTTATCATTCTTACTATGAAACTTCTTTAACTTAAAACCTAATTTAATTAAATTTACAATTTTTAATAGATAGTTTATAACATGATGAATTCATAAATAAGTATAATAAACTTTTGAACTCACAGTACGGTCCCCCCCCCCCTCTTTTCGCATGCACTACTCCTTCGGCTCGGTCACAGCTTGAACAGTAGAGCAAACATTTAGCATCTTCGCCTCACACTTCCTCCTCCCCGCTCGACAAAGATGCTCCTTCCTCCATCAACATCTTCTCCCAAATTAAGGCACGGCAAATTTGTTGCACGCAGTGCTCAGTTCCATCCTACTTTTAGTTGCAACAAGACGCGGAAAAGAAATGCGGCAATCTTCATCTTCCCTCGAGCGCAGCACATGGCGTCATTCCCTCTGGTAAGAAAACACGCAAAACCTCTCATTCTTCCTTCTGCTCTCTGACTGTACAAATGAGAGCTCTCACCTCTCGCGACAATTTATAGGATGAACATCACCTCTTTGAATTCCGACTCCCTCGCTTCTTCAGTTATTCATTTCCTTTCCCCTTTTGTTCAACAAATGGATTCCTCTCCCGGGTTATGGGACGTTACAATAGTTTAGTTATTTTAAACTACTATTTCGGGTTGATATTGTTCATTAAAGGATTAACAAATATTTATAGAAGACGCGAATAATCAGACTTAAAGTAAATTTATTACTTAAAATTTAATTTCTAATGGCTCTTTCATTTATTCTTTTTAATAATTAGTAGTTATAAAAATTAAATATATATATATTTAATTTTCTATCATCCGACCATATGTACCTGTCTTGGTTAAATCCAAACCCCGGGCTGGGTCGTAACATAAATAAAAAAATTAAGATTTTCATTCTGATTAATTTAAAACCACAACATTGATCTATGATTAGGCAAAAATCTTGAAGATCCATGCATCATTGATTGTTATTTGACCAATTCTTGAAAACTATTGCCTCATTGATTTTAAATCCAGTCAAAGTTCTGCCTTCCTCTATTGATCTTCAATCCAAGTTCAAAGAGATGAATGCAGGCCTCTAATAGCCATACTTAACCAAAACCTAGCAATAATCTCATCACCGTTAGTTATCAGTAAATATGATCATCATTCCACTTCAGCATTAGCAACATACCCGAGACCTCTTATTAAAAGTAGCTGGGACAATGTCATTAGTGCAGAAACTGCTGATGAGTTGGGAACAAGTCATAGAATGCTTATATCTAAGACGAGCATTAAAGAAAAAAAAAAGAAGCTCAGAATGAAATAAAAATAAATTAAAATTTTAAATATAATCAATTACCATTATACTCAAAATATTTCAATTTGTGATTTCTATTATGTACCATGGTTAGCTTTAAATCAACTTAATTATCATCCCACATAAGAAATACAAAAATGTGAAATATATATTCGCTCTGAAAAGTGTGCCAAAGCATTAAGATGGCTTAATCATAACCTCAGAATGACTACAGACAATGCATAAGAAAAATTTGTGAGTTGGCTTATTGATACACATGCTACTGTAATGAAAAGCATGTCAACGTACATAGGGCTCTCAAATGATTTTAAACCTACAATGAGGGTTCTTATAGATCTCTAAGTAACCAATTAAAATTATGATGCGAACTTAGTTGATCAAAGAAAAAGGGAAACAATCTATTTTAAACTAATCAATCTCTAATTGATCAATGGTTCCTGGTGCATTTCCAATGCACATGATAAAATATGAAGTAAATTAAAAAAGAATTCTAACCAATGCAGGCCCTAACCTATAAGCAAAGCTTGTCAGCCCCACTATTAGGCCGACTCGAATATCTACATGGCTGGTCCCACATGCAGGCAGGATGAATGCCAGGACTATGAGCCCCGACTTTTTAATTAACTTGTAAATATAACAATAAGTTACATATTTCAAATCGAGTTTATTTCAAGCATCAAACAAAAGTCAATGACATGAATGGCATATAATGAGTCTTCTAATGGGCAAAAGCACCATACTGATTATTTGGTTGGCGTCAATAAAAAAGTTAACTCATTAAATCAAAACTTATAGCCCTTCTAATGAAAGTAAGCCCCAATCTGTACTAAATGAAGGTCAACTTTAAGTTAACAAGCCCATCAATCAAGTTTAAACCCACAAATCAAACATTAAATATATTTAGACATGTTAATTTGAGTTGAGCTATAAATCATGGACAACTGATGGTCATGTTGTGTATATGAGACCTTGTTAGTCACATCCCGTACCTTTAAAATACAACAAGCCATGCTCCGTGCCTCTAAACAATTCGATGAAAATTAGTATGACAAGCTCTATCCCAACAAACAACATATGCTAACCTCAAAAGCATTTCATTGATATGTATATCCATCGCAACCTTTTCGATATATGAAGAGGCAAATAATAGTTGCTAATGATGCTCCCTAGAAATTGTGATTGAAGTCCTTTGATGTTGAAAAGTGGAATCTATTGGAGCACCTAGGAGACACAGCAATGGAAACTTGATCAGACTTACGCCCACCCCCACAATCACTCCTACTTAACCAATTTTGAATTCAAATAATAATCTGTGTCATGTCTCGGCCCAGGGCTTGAAATAAACCACGGCGGGAACAGACGGTCGAACTATAGGAACTACGGTTTCTATATTCATTCTCTATAAATAACATTTTTTTATAGAAGAAAAAGTCACTAAAGAAAATTAAATTAAGATAGGATAATTAAATTTATCCAATTACATGTTGTTTGCATCCTCTATAAATATTGTTTTTTATCATTCATTTTTTAATTACATAATTAAACCTGAAATATTAGTTTAAAATAATAGTAAGTTAAATAAAATTAGTTAATACTCACACACTTAAATTACAGTAATACAAGAAAAAGAAAAATAATATGCATATCATTTAAGCTTTTAAAAAATTAATATAAAAATTTGAGATATTATTCAATGAATCTTACTATATCAATAGCATACCTATATTATTATTATTATTATTATTATTATTATTATTATTATTATTATTATTATTATTATATAAGATAATGGCGTCGACGGGCAACTCTGCTAAAGTTTCGTCCGATGGTGATCCCCTGTGTTGATTCTTTCCTTCGACTTCACTCCACCGACTTCGTCGTGCCCGAAGACAGAGAGTTTCACGCCAATTGGTTTCATCGTACCCAATGACGAAGGGTTTCTGTCCTTCGGCTTTCTCGCACGCCGTCTCTTTTCTAACGCAGTCGCGCCATCGATTTGTCCTACCTAACGTCAAAGAGCTTCTGTCGAGCATCTCTCGTACGGTCTCCTCTTCCCCTGAAAGAGGAGGTTTGCGTCATTCGAAGCCCCTGGCAGCGGGAGATAGCCTCAGGGCTCTGTTACTACGTCGCTGCATTTGTCGGCGATAATACCGCTCACGCTCCTTTTTCGCATATGTTCCCACAGCGATACCATGATACTTTAGCATTGGGCGTTGACACCGAATTTCTCAAAAAAACATCCCGTAAAAATGAAAAACCTGCAATCTGTCTTTCTGAAGCCGAGATCTCCACCTTAGCTTCATCCTGTCGGCTAGTCTTAGTTGGTAAGTTCCTCTATGAAAACCCCAAACTCGAGCTAATTCGAAAAGATTTTGAGAAAATGAGGCTAAAAGGGGAATGGAAGATTTGTAAACTGGACGGTGGGCATATTCTCATACAATTATCAGAAGATGATGATGACTATGCTCATTTGTTTGCGAGAAGACTCGTTCGAATAGATAATCGTGTGATGAAGGTTTTAAAATGGACGGTCGATTTTGACCCTCTCACTGAACCTCCTACCATTTTCGTATGGCTGCGCTTCCCGAGTCTGAAGTTCCACCCCGTCAATCAAGAGTTTATCTTCTCTTTAGCTATGTTTTATGGTAAACCCCTCAAAAGTGATATTCCTACAGTTAATCTGAGTTAACCTTCTGAAGCCAGAGTTTTGATTGAACGAGATATTACTTTACCTTTTCCGAAGGAGATCTAGATTAGCTCACAGCACCAAGGTTTTTGGCAACAAGCGGAACTCGAACAAGTCCCACTTTACTGCACCCACTGTCGTATGTTTAGACACTCTCACTCTCAATTTCATCATTTGCACCCTCATTTAAAACCTCAGAGTAAAAATGTTACTGGGTTTTCCCCAACTCACACCTATCCCTCTTCCACCCCCGAGTGCAATCACCTGGCTATTGAAACACTGGTTAAAACGCCATCAGCTTTCTCTCTCACTACCGGAGACCCCACCCCCCTGACAATACTGATTTTGTTTATGCGATTGATGTGTTGTCGGATGGTTCAGTCGGGCAACCTACAACTTCAAACCTTATTGAAACAATACTGAAGGATCCTTACCTAGAAATGACAATGTTCAGAATGATACGCAGGAGAGTCTTGCAGCTCCTCTTCAGGAAGCGTCAGGAGCAGAGAAGACAATTCATACTTCACGTACACTAGACCCTATCATTGTTGCAACGGTTAGCAATCTTTTTACTGCTATTCTACCACCTCAATAGAACGAGCAAGTTGTTATTGTTAGTAAGGCGTGAGGGGCTCATCAGCTTATACATGCCCGGCAATCTGTTGACCAACACACTGACCAGACGAGTCAGTCTTCGGATGAGGAATGACAATTTTACACATTCAAGAGAAAGAAAAAAAATGGAAGCTTACTCGAGCTCAGGAACTAAAATGGATGATACATTGGTTACTTCAAGTAATGGCACACAACTCATCAATTTGTTAGTTAGCTCCCTTCCTAAAACTAGAGACAGAGGCAGGACTAAATTGGGTCGTCCCTAGCTACTTGTTTCCGCGATTTGGCAGTTTTGATTTTTTTGTACTTACATGTATCATTTCTTTTTTGATATTTTTGTGTGTTGTACCGTGTGGGTGGGGTGTCTTTTTTGGGCTCACTCATACAACCGATAAGTACCTTTTCTATTTTAATATATTAGCCCTTGGGCTTATATATATATATATATATAATCGTCACATGAGCACCGCCTAGAAATTTTACGACTTAAAGTATTTCAATATAAATATTTTTTCCCATTTAAGTGCATGGGTGACTTAACGTTCTATTGCTAGTATCATAAATTGGTGACTATCGTAGTCAGTCATGCATATACAAACTGTCAATATAAACATATAATTCATGTGCTCATCACGCTCAATTCAATATACTTTATATATCATACACTAATGCATGTGAGTAAGTAGCTACATTTATAATAATTTGGCCAATAAAAGAAAAAACATATAAATCAAAAAAAATTATACAGGTATCATTATCAACTAATGCAAAAGAGCGAAGAGAAACCAAATATTATCAAAGATTAAAAGTACGAGTACTCATCTCGATGTTGATTAAATTATTATTTGATTTTTCTTGAATTTGACTCATTTAAATTGAAAATCGAACATAAATAAGATATTTATATTACAATGTTTTAAATAATTTATTATTATAATTAGCTATTAATTTTAGGTTATTTATATCTATAATTTTTATATTTTACTTTATAATATATATGTATACACAGACACATGCACACACGCATACAGATATATATATATA
>NW_018226858.1:279891-280862 GCF_001263595.1 Phalaenopsis equestris
ATATACTCAAAAAGGAAATCGGTATTTGGCAGAGGCCCAAATACCGATTTCTCATGCGCTAGGCCCTATGATGAGAGCTTGCGTCATGTGCCTAAATATTCAAGAACCCAGCACCACTTGGGATCGAACTCGTGACATGAGGGGGCTTACACATACACATACACACACACATAGATATATATATATATTATTAATTTTACTATTAAATCAATTAAATGAATATTATTAAAACTTACCTCGGTCGAAACCTAAACCACATGCAGACTACTTCCTCCCTTACATGCAATTCTATAGTTTACTTTATATAATGCTACTTAATTTTCTAATATATATATATATATATATATATATATATATATATATATATATACATTAATGACATATTTATGTATCATCATTTATAAAATTTTAAAAAATATTATTTTTTAAGAAAAGGTAATGATTTTAAATTTATTTCCAAAAATATGATTCAAATACTTCATGTATCGATCTTCCTCTCTATTTCTGCAAATAGAAACAACCAACGCTACTTTCCAAACTCTCATAATTTTCTAATTTATATATATAGACATTAATGACATATTTATGTATCATCATTTATAAAATTTTAAAAAATATTATTTTCTAAGAAAAGGTAATGATTTTAAATTTTTTTCCAAAAATATGATTCAGATACTTCATGTATCGATCTTCCTCTCTACTTCTGCAAATAAAAACAACCAACACTACTTTCCAAACTCTCATAATTTTCTAATTTATATATATAGACATTAATGACATATTTATGTATCATCATTTATAAAATTTAAAAAAAAATTATTATCTAAGAAAAGGTAATGATTTTAAATTTCTTTCCAAAAATATGATTAAGATATTTCATGTATCCATCTTCCTCTCTACTTCTGCAAATAGAAACAACCAACGCTACTTTCCAAACTCTCATAATTTTTTAATTTATATATATAGTCATT
>NW_018226858.1:281485-283114 GCF_001263595.1 Phalaenopsis equestris
ACCCACATATATATATATATAAATATAAAGTTTAAGGGCTAATATATTAAAGCGAAAAATATACAGAAAGATTGTATGAGAGGGCCTAAATAAAAGCACAACTCACACAATACAACACAAAAAAATCTCAAATAAAGCAAAGATACATAAAGGTAAAAGACCAAAAAACCACCAAAGGGCGTAAAAGTGCTAGAAACGTTCTGTTTTAGTCCTCCCTCTGTCTCTAGTTCACGAAAGTGAGCCCGCTAACAAATTGATAAGGTGAGTATCATTGTCCGAAGTAACCAAAGTATCATCCATCCGATTCCTGAGCTCAAGTAGGTCTCTATTCTTCTTCTTTCTCCTAGATGTGTAAATCTGTCATTCTTCATCCGAAGATTGACTCATCTGATCAGTAGATTCCAAAGTTGGATTCCAAAGAAAGTTGGTCGGATAGGTGTAGGCTGTTGCACATCATGATCCTCATGAGTCAGAGTAACATTAACATATTGCTCGACCTGATGAGGCGGTAATGAAGCAGTAGAAGTATTGTCACATGTAATAACGGTGATAGGTTCTAGGGCAGGTGGGGTCTGAAGAATCTCTCTTTCCCCCACGATAGGAGATTCCAAAGACGGGAGAGCTACAACGTTTTGTCAGAACTAAATGGTTGTCACATTGCCTGCGAGAATTGTGACATCTTCAGGGGATCCTTTTGATGATCAACAGTGTCAATAACTTTGAGCTGATCAGAAAGAGATGAAATCATTGCCTCTGGCGAAGAATTGTAGTTTTTTAATCTAAGGTGGGTGTAGATGGTGGCATTGAGAACTGGAGTGGTCGAACATACGACAGTTTGATTAATACGAAGGAAACGACTCAATCACTACCTTTTGCCAATATCCTTGTTATTGTGTGCTCAACCAAATTTCTTCAAAAACGAATGAAGTGATGTCTCTTTCAACAAATACTCTGGCTTCAGATGGACGGAAGATATTACAGGTACGAATGTCCATTTTGAATGACTTATCATAAGCTGAGGCAATAGAGTACAACACTTTTTGAGTAAAATAATGAAATTTCAGACCAGGGAGGTGAATCCAAATCAAAATGATTGGTGAATCCAGGGAGGTGAATCCAAATCAAAATGATTGGTGGTTTCGTCTGTGGGTCAAAATCCACATACTATTTCAGAATCTTCATTATTATGTTATCAATCCAGATTATCCTTCTAGCAAATAAGCGTGTGTAATCCTTTTCATTATTCAGATTATCCTTCAAATGGAGCGGAAACCCGAAGCCCCTGCGATTCAGCTCAAGCCCGAGGACGACGACCTGCTCGAATAGAGGGTAGTTTTGGATTGCGAAGGAAAAAACGCGGTTTGCAAAAGCCTAGCTAAATAGCGCGGCCACCTGTAACTGAGCTCGACGACTGAGCCCGAAACAGTAGACGACGCACAAGCAGCAGATGACGCATGTCGACAGCGGCGACAACGGCGAATCAGACAGAAATGGCAAAATCGACGAACGACGAGCAGAACTTGATCGACGAAGATATGTAGAGTAATAACCAGTGATCACCATGTAACTCTAGCAGAGCGTGAGCGGGAGCGGGAGCATATACAATATCTATATTATATTATATATATA